>NW_020799122.1:5132566-5136756 GCF_003259725.1 Athene cunicularia | reverse complement strand
CATATATAATTACTAAATTAAACTGACTACACAGTGGTCTCGGATACAAAATGACAAACAACCTAATCTAAGGCAAAATTCTTCTATAGATGTGCCCTTCAGAGAGGACATCTGGTAAAACATCTTGTGAAGGAATGGATATGATAAATCAGATGCAGCAAAGTAATGTAAAAGTGTAACTGGTGATGACTTCAGAGAAAACTGAAGAACATATGATAAAGACAAGATAAAGTGCACTCCTGAGGCTGTCTGGAAAAAGGGTCAGAGAAAAAGCTGCTGTCTGGAACTTATTTTGCAGAACTGAAATATATTAATTTAGTGCCAAAATAAGCAGAGTCACAATTTACACATCTCTGTCCAATCAGTTTTAGCTAAAAAACATGATAGTTCCTATTTATGTTACAGAGCCTCTTACACAGTCTCAGAGAAGCGTAGCACTTAAGGATGGAGAAAAGTCTAATTTTGCTTTGCCAATAAGCACTTCTAACTTTTAACGTACTTACCACATCTCAGTTTTCTCCTACTTACAAAAGATGCTGGTTGGAACGAACATTTACAAACCCAGAAGAAATAACGCAAAGAAGGGGAAAGCAAATGGAAATAGATTTTGCTCAAACATTTGGCATACCTTAATCTTAGGTGAAAAAAAAAAACAAACCATGGAATTTTCAGAATTAAATACAAGCTGAAATTTTATGGTAATAGTTTATCCTCCTGACCTAGAAAAGGCATTGTTCCTCCTACGAAGGGTTGAAGAGAGTGTCTAGACAAACTCCCTTCCCATAGCTTCTCTATCATGCAAATGATGCTCAATAAGGTCTGAAAACAGACCATGAATGACGAGAGATCATACCCAGTAACCCCCATATTTAAGTACAGCACAGTATTTAAAGTCCTTACAGACAGAATTTCATCTTACTCTTCTAGGCCTCAGAAGACAAGATATTAACGTCTTAAAACTCCAACATCTTAAGCTAGTCCTATTCTATTCAAAAAAGCTTCAAGTAACTTCATCAATAACCCACGTCCTAATCCAGATCCGTTGCATCCTAGTCAGAAAAGAACAACAGACTTGACCAACAGGACTTCCGATCATTAAATCGTATCAAATGCTAAAGCAATTTTGCTAATGTAATTTTACTGGTCAGAGGGAGGATTTTTAAAGACACTTTAATGGCAGGTTTGTACCAACTTCCCTCTCTCATTTTTTTCCCCCTTATTTCTCTTCTTCATGACACAGATTCATGATATTTAAGGAGGTTTTAAAATTATATTTTTTGACAGAAAATCTTTATTTTAAAAAATGGTAACAGTACCATTCAGGGGTTTGCATCTGAATGTGCAACAGAACCAACCAGTAAGATGAGACATGACATCAGATGCTCTCCAAGGCTGTCAACACTATAAATCATTATTTTCATTTTAATGTCGTAGAATACTTTTTTCTGCAAACATGCTATATTAATACTGCAAAAGTCAAAACACAACAATCTACTTCATGAACATTAGCAAAGGCTAAAATTACTTCAAAATGTTACACTGCAAATGAAGTCTTGTTATGAACATGATGAAAAATCAACACTGGAATAAAGCAACAGAGATATTCTTTGAAAAATCTCTGCCGTTTTCCCAATAAGCATATACATAAATCCTTTAGTCCATATTAGAGGAATGATGTCTGGAACAGAAGACACTTTTGAAGCCAATTAGAAAATTCTGTTTATAAGGGATTAATTAGTTACAGAAAATGCTAAACGAGAAGTTTCATCCTAAAACATCAGGGTGACAAGGTAGAAATAATTCAGGAACCATCTTTATAGAGAAGCAGCCTTGTAACATCTCTTTGATTCACACAAAGGTCCCCCAAAAGACAGTAATATAGAAAAGTAATTCATTACAAATGTTTTTCAATTCCACACTGGACAGATGGCTTAGTTCTCTTATGTGACCTCTCTTTTTTACTTTTTAAAAAAAAATTTTACTGGATTAGATCCAGCAATCCAATGTTAGTGTGATGTTTAACAGCTTAGACAAGATTTAAATAGCATTTATCCCACACAGTGTTTAACTTGCATGCTGTTCATTTCTTCCACTCAATGTAACAATTTAAAGATTAGAAATATAGGTATTAATAATAATTTTCTGAGGAGGTCTTTTGGAAGAAACAAAATTCTGCTAAATGATCATGAGCAGACAAAGAGACCCCAAAAAATGCACATTTGTAACATTAAAGATTATAATTGTTCCTATACATTCAGTGGAAAACACCAGATATGAGATGAAGAGAAACTCTACAACTCTGTTGAATCTGGATTCATGATATTCTGGACAGCAACAGGGGAAACTCTTCCACACATTCTCTCACTTACTAGCACCATATTTACTTGCTCCCAGAGTTATTTATTTTTTTGGCTTTCAGTTACTATTTTCAACAAAGCTAATAATTTCTTTTCACGTGTCTGATATTTCAGAAGCATGGGCTGGCCCTGCTAGCACATGTAGTGCTAACATATGTAGCGTTCACTAATGAAGGCATCGGTGCAAAGAGCTTGCCTGCGCTATACTAAGACCTATGGAACAGCTATTTTTTGCAGATCCAGATTCAATATATAAAACTTAAAGCTTTCGGCAGTACCAGGATTTTAAATATTATAGATTTTATAAAAAGACTAAATAGTTTTCAGGCAACCTGATTAGAGAAACATTATATTTTAAAACATACAAGGTTGTCACAGTTCTAGTGTGATTTATTAATCAATGAATTAAAGTTTTAATTTGATTCAGCTACCTGCTGAGCAAATCTCTGCAGGTAGCAAATTCAAGTTGATAGAAGGCTTTTCAGAAGCATCAATTAACAATAGTTATTAAAATAGTGACCTCTGCCAGCTTTTGTGAGATAACACTTCCTGCTTGGATAGGCAATGAAGAGCATGAAAAGAAATTCAACAACTCTCACGCTGAGAAAGTGACTTCAAGTCCCAAGACTAAATTAGACAGCTGGCACAATCTGTGACATCTGTACATCAATCCTGGAAGTCTCTGCCTCTTTCCCCGAATTCCACAGGTTTTGTTGTGGATTTTTTTTTTATTGTTAATTCAGGCTCTTGCCCTTTTCTTCTGCAGAGCCTCTAAAATTCTCCGGTTTCCTGGCTCCAGTACTAAAATCACTTGCTTGTTTTGATCAACTTCTCCCCCAGCTATAAGCTTCCTTGCCAGGCTGTCTTCTCTTATAGTTAACACTGTCCTCTTGTCCTTTCTGAGTAAACTGCTTCAGCCATTTCCTCTCTCTTCTCACCCAATTTCCAAGTTTCTGTTGGTGGAAGACTCCAGCCAGGCTCCTCCTGGCTCATCTTGTTTCCTTCTGTTCCATTCTCATCTGCACACCAATTCAGTCTCTGCTACCTCTTCAATGCCTCTGTTCCCGCTGTGAAATCTTTATTCATGATACTTTATAAAGGAAAAACGTTACCTCTTTCAAATAAATAACTGACTTCTAACTACCATGAGTTAAACTGAGGGCAGAAGGGGCAAATCTGAGTCTCCCGAGTTACACACAGTTCTTCAGTCTTTGGGCTACAAAGGTCCTAAGGAACAAACTTGCTGAGATTCATGTCCAACCCCACTCCACCCTGCTGAGAAGTGAGACAATGCACATCTGAAAGTGCTGAAAGATTCAACTCCAAGCCTGAAAGAAGGCAGATTTCCATTTACTCTTGCAAGTTAGCTTGTTTTCAACTTTGCTATGGATGTTATTTTGGTCATAGAGGAATTATGTTTTATTATTGAGTGGATGCTAAAGATTAAGTTATGTGCCTAAATAGTCTAGAAGTGTTTACATATAAACACAGGGTGGTCTGCTTCAAAAGCATATGCACATATAGCTGTATCAAACACTTAACCATCTGCACTTCTCACTCACAAAAGGCCAAACCTGGTACAGCACTTAAGGATGCATGTGAAGTCGTTTGGACAGTTCTCTAGAAGCCAAGACAGAGTGTTTAAAGGGTTGGATTTACAAAGACATTTAGAAACCTGAGGCTGTGATTCAACAATTTTCAGTCTTCAGCACCAATAGTGACATAAGGCACTGACACATCCCCTCCTGCACACTGCAGCATACAGCCCCCTCAACTGTGCTGTGCTGGAAGAGCTGGATCACACAACTGATCTGGCTTTAAAAAAAAAAAAAA
>NW_020799122.1:5129246-5132516 GCF_003259725.1 Athene cunicularia | reverse complement strand
AAAAAAAAAAAAAAAAGTTTGCACAAACTACACACAGCTCTCTCCCACAGGATTTCAGAGATGGATAATCCTCCCCCTCCCCACCACCTGTGGTTCAGCAGAGTTCATCTGAGGTTGCTTGGGTCCGCACTGTAAAGTAAAACCCCTCTCCTGCACTTACTAGTCAGTCATGCAGAGAGGGAGAGAGGATTAAACTGTGACATGCTGATGTTCATTGAATGCCAGACGGTGCTTTGACAAAGGTCTCAAAACAATGCATCAGCTTCAGTCCTGCTTCTAGAAATGATGATGGGCTGGGCTGGTTTTCAGCCCACCTGCCCAGCCAGATTCCCAAGAGAAGTAATGGGGCTCCCTGTAGATGGGAACGGTCCCATGGTGTGGACTGATGGGATGCTGACACTGCACATTACTCCACGCTGTCATTCCTGAAGTCAGCCATCTAAAGCTAGAATCCAGTTTTTTATAACATTATTTTCAGCTCTGCTATTGAAGGATTACTTCAAGAGCAAAGACGTCTCACTTTCTCTGTGCTTTATCTCTCTCTCAACAGAGCAGAAATTACAGGACTTACCTCCTTTTATGAAATGCAACACCTGATGCATGATACCCATTATGTATTCTATACCTACCAAAAGCAACAAGATTTTTACGTTTGGGTGGAGAGATTGATAAATAGGGGACATAGCATGTTGTGCAGTTAGACCTCTTTATACACTATGCTTGACCATATAACAAGCACTGCTGGAAGGAAGAGATCTTACTGATCATTTATGCTAGGCACATCAAGTCCCAGAACTCTGTGAAGGCAACAGAAATTCCAGAGGATGGGAGGATTAAGGATATAACCCCCAGAGAACAGCTAACATATCAAAACAGGAGAGCAAAGCAGACCATTTCATAAGACAGCTTTTGTTTGTATCAGTTAAGTTTCCAAAGCCCTGACAATTTTATTTTTTTTTAAAAAAGTGTCCCATAGTTAAATAACACTTTGATGGTTTGCAGGAAGTATCATGTGGTTTTAAAACATTCTTTAAATTTGCAATGGCTCAGTACGGTGAAAACTTGTCACACTGGAATTTCTCATCCCTTGCCCTCTTTCCTTCTAACTTCAGCTAAAATACAATAACACTCTCTCTGCCACATCCACATCTAATGTGGGCAACACCATGCATGTAAGAGCTTCAGCCTTCATTATTTAATGCATGTAGGTTGTGTTGTGTTGTACAGTTATTGGCTCTATCGTATCTAATGTTTCATGACCTGCTACAAGCTACTGGGATAAGGATACTCAAATTTTATATAAGATGGTTTCCTTCCTACAGACCCAAGCTAAGACATAGTGCTATCTATCGCTTTAGTATCTGCGCTGAACTCCTGATGTATTTTGCAAATAGATTTCTAAAGCTTGTAACCACGCTAACATCTAAGCATACTTAGATAACAACAGAAGTGCCCAAAGGAGCAGATTAGGCAAGAGAAAAAGCACAACCAAAACCAACCCCATCATGGACATGAAGGCACTAAAAATATGGCCTCTGTCATTTCATACAAGTCCTCACAGTGATGCCTTTTAAATTTTTAATTTCTTCCTTTAGAATTATGTTATTCTTACAGAACAAGATGTTGGAATAGATAGGACTAGGAATTAAAGACACAAATTTTAGGGCTCACCAATAGATTTCCAGCAGTCACTCAAAAGGAGCGTCCACTTCAAGGTCTAGTGCTTTATTAAAATTATAAACTGTGGTAAAACCAGACAACTCTAAATAGCATTAGTTCTAAATGTACTTAGGATACTTGGTATCTGCCTTTAAGGACACTTAAGATCAATTTGCTTTTCTATAATTAAGAGGGAAATAAAGGAGAAGGAATAAAAAACAAAAGCTGAGATAGTGTAACAAACGGTCGCTGGTACAGCCCAGCACAATGGGTACTTTTACCAAATACCCATTTCAACTCTGCGATCATCTATTTTAAGTTTTCTTGAGGGAATGTAATAATTAGTCCTGATTTTTTTTTTCTTCAGGATTATGTTATGACCAAGTATTTCGATCTGTCTATGATACTAGAGATAAAAAAATAATATCTATTTCAAACTCCAAGGGTTATCAAAAGACTCCTTCAAGGTCATCTTTAAACGCCAGGATGAAAACTGCATATAACAAGAAAAATTAGGCATATCTAAACTTAAGACTCTCTCAGTACAAGCATTTTGGAGAGAGGCCCTTCAAAATTATTTTATAACAAAAAAAAAGACTTTCATCACTTCTTCCTCCAACATGACAAGCTGTTTCTTAGGTTGGGATTTTTTATAGGACTCATGGAAATTAATTGCGTGGCTTCCACTGAAAGTCAATGTGGGGGAGGAGGGCTAATTCACTTCAGCAAATTCTCTGAAAAAAATTTTCTCTTTAAACAACAGAGTTGGTTAAAGGAAAGGGCTTATCATGGCAGTTACTCCTGGGCTTGCCAAACACAGTCCAGACACCTCAAAGTGACTGCAGAAATTCACTGCACCTTTCTGGCCATTTTCCCACTCTTGTAATCAGGTTTCCTCTCATCTGATGTTATTTCCCTTCACGCACAAGGATCAGTGTGCAACCACAGCGAAGATCAGACAGGCTTTATGTTCACTGTGGCTTTTCAAACACTGGAGTGTCTGCTTTGCCTGTGTTCCTCCACTGCATGGAACAGGCAAAGCAGAGTTTAAAGTATTTTGCAGAGCTCAAGCCTGGACTAATGCCAAAGTACCACCATGGTAAGCAATCCTGTTGTGTTCGTAAGTATATTCTTGTACCTGCATAGCTTCCCTGAAAAATAAAACATAAACCAGCTTTCATGCCAAATATATCTAAAGTAGAATAACACCTTTAGAACTACTGTATCTGCTGCCACCAGGGAGAAATGTTAAGCCTATTAAAAAATAATACAATTCTGTTTATGTAAGTATACTAACAGAAAACTGACTAAGTGAAAAACAAGGAATGAATATCTCCTTAGGTAAATACAAACATGGTTATTAACACTGCCCAGCTTTGCTCCTAGATACGTTTCTCTAATTCTGAGCATCCAATTCATGAATACGGAGCTCAAAACTTGTAAAAAGCAAGTTCTTTTAAGGAATGTCAAGTTGCTTACTGAAAAGTAAAGAAATTCCAAATTGTTAGATAATTTCTATTTAGTAAATAGATACAGATTAAAAAAGGGAAGCCTCTATGCATTCACAGTCCTTAATTAAAAAAAAAAAAAGAAAAAGGAAGGAAAAAAGAA
>NW_020799122.1:5077029-5129196 GCF_003259725.1 Athene cunicularia | reverse complement strand
CTAGTATGGTGTTTTAATTAAAAATATACTGTATAAAGTAGAGAATGGGACTCACCTATATTATTACATACAGCTGTAAACTATCTCTATTAGCAGACAGAAGTTTCATTAAGAGTAACCTTATATCAAAGGTTTTCCTAAAAGCAACCAGAGGAAAGTCCAAGTCAACCAGAAGGGCCAGGGCTGTTACAGCTATTTCGATCATTAGGAAACCATTATCTCAAATTCATGCTGCTACTACGATACAGGTTCACCTAGTAACATGACAGCAAATTATATGATTAATTAGCTAACATGTAGCTAATGAGAGTCAACCAGTTGAAGCTGATGCCCTACAGAAACAAATAAAAATATTACCAAACTCAAAAAATTATCCTGCAGTTTTATTTCCAAACATCAGTGAAACTGCAGATGTTTCAAGGGATCTCTCCATTCATGCTCACTTTGCATTTACTCACTGCACTGATGTGCATTTCTATATTTGACTTTTTTTGAACCATTTAATTATTCTTCACTTTTTGCCTAACTGCAATCATACAGTTTTCTGCAGATTCAAAACACAAAACATACTTGCACTGATCTAATGTCACACACAACAGCACTTCATAGGTATTTTTAAAAGGAGACAAAAATATTAGCCACTGATGGTACTGTTTATCTGTTTGGAAAAAGACCCAATGAGATGAGCATCCCATAACATCTCTGAAAAGGAAGCATGAAGATGGGAAAGCTGTAAAAGAAAACTCAACTGAAAACAAATCAGATGTAGTTACAGTTACATCCTCAGCTGCACTGCCGAGGTTCGCTGCTTTGACTGCCTTTCTGCAAGCCATCCCATTATACGGAAAACAGACTTCTTCATAAACTGCAACTGGGGAGAAGTCAGCAACAGCAAAAAATATGGGCAAACAAAACAAAGGGCTCATTTTACTGTTTTCAAAGGCTTAGAAACCCCCCCAAACCATAAAACATTAAATAGGCGTGTGTACATACACTCCCCAGTACCACTGGGCAGTCAAGGAGCACTTCCCATCCTCGTGTGCCACACTGCCTCTGTGCTGACACACCTGGAGAGGCTGCTCTATGCTCACGTCAGAGCTGAACTTTTCTCAATATATCCTGTCCTCCACACTCAGGAGATGGAAATGAACTATTTATTTAGGATTTGAAAGCAAATGAGTCAACTATTTGGACAGACATTATGTGAGAGAGAAAAAACTCTTTCTTGAAATTCCCTGAAACAACCAAGCAGAACAAGTTAAGAGATAAGGAAATATTTGAAACAATCTGAAAACTAAGGACCATCCAACAACCAGGTTTTGTATGTAGCTTGCTTACACCAGCATTTTAAGATGTGTGAACAAGAACTTCAGCAGAAGGTATTTGAGATTTGCAAATTTTAAGATCCAGTATATACTGATACTTTAAGAAAGCAATTATTAGCAAAAGCAAACGGTGTTCACTTACATAAGAGCTTGTTGCTGGAGGATGATGCCTAAAATGCAATAAAAATTAAGTATCTTAAATACATAAAAGCATAGAAACAGAAGATTCAATCATGGTACTGCAAACATGCAAAAGTATACAGCAGGAGAGAAAGAAGGACATTACAACATTCAGGCTTCAGTATCAGAATTTCTATCCCCACTGATGACTTAATAAACAGAGGGAAGACAGCAATTGTGGAACAACAAAAATAAATTAGTAGCAGCAGATAATATTTTAGCTGTACTAGCAAAAATTATAATTGATTTTCTGTCTGTGGTGTTAAAGTTGCTATCTTTGCACTGAAAATAAATTCTCATTTTAAAAGCATAATCACATGTTAAAATAGTTCTGCCTGGCATTTTCTGTCAGTAAGCTCATTTTACAAGTGGCATACAAGAGCCACCATTGCTCTGTCATGTCAAGAAATTGGTTTCACTTCCTTAGAAACACCTAAGATTAGATAGCATTATATTTGCTTATCTACTGCGCTTAAAATCATGTTGTTGAAGTAGTAACTTTTTGTCTAAATGAAGAGCAACCTTCAAAGTAGAAAGGATTATGGAAGCATCAACATATGAACTACTTTAAAGCCAAATATTAGATTAAAAAAGTCATACAAATATTTTAAATCCTAAGGACTCTTCCTTGCAACACTTTTTTTAGTCAACTCACCTCCTTCTCACTGCATTTTTTTAAACAGGTTACTATAATCTACATTACTACTTACTGTAGTTTCTGCAAAAATATCTGGTTTCTCCCTCCAGCAGCCAGCCCACCCCAAACCCTCTTTAGAACAGGGTTATCTTCAAGATGTGGGTTTTCAGCAGACCTGTCTGAACATGAACAGCACTAGATGCACCTCTAGAAGCGGGTGAACTGCTTTAATAATGGCTACGAGTGTAGTCTTGCATCCCTGAGGGTTCTCAGGAGTCAGCTAGGCTACATCACAGCTAAGCTGATCTAGTTGTGACAAGGGACTCTCTCTGAATGGGAGGCTGGACCAGATGACCTCAGGAAGTCCCTTTCAATTCAATCTCCAACTAGAAATCAAAAAGGATTCAGAGTGGACAGTCTGGAGCACCCATTGTCATAGCAGACTTTTCCATGAATGTCTACTTGACTAGAAGATACAAAAAGCTGCAACAGGCAGAGGGTTAGCAGAGGTGGTACCTGAATAATAAACACAGAGAACAGTTGGAAAATTACAACTACAGAATCTATTCAGTGTGCTCGGTGGACAGGTCACACTTCAGTAACTGAAACATCAAACCAGTGATTATCAACCAGGAATTATTTCCTAAAATTTCAACTTTATGGGTTACTTGCTAACAATACAACTCAGCAACACTTGGCTAACCAGCTTCTTCTTTTAACTTAAATTTAAAATTGAACCATTAAAACAAACAGTTAAAAAGCAATAAATGTTTAAACTGAGGTATTATTTATAATAAATTACTATTAGATACAACTATGATTCTTCAAACTAGGATTCTGCCATGTAGCTAATTAGCCCCAAATTTAGACCCAAATTTGATTTGTCATTCAGTCCTTCACAAAAGGCTCTTTTATAAGACCTGTCTACAAGGCACATGCAAATTTGTCATGAGCAAAAAGCATCATCCTTGCTGAGCAACTGTCAAAATGCAAAAGCCAAAATGAAAGAAGGTTCTACATGTAAAATAAGAAAGTAAAAAAGCCTGGGTTTTGGCTTGAGGGGATCTCAGTTTTATAGTGCTATTTTGGACACAGATATTAAATTCTGACTTAAAATACATCAAAACACTAGGGTATTTTTTGCCACTTCTAGAGCACATTTGATTTGAACACCAAACACTGAATGCAACAATCAGCAAAAGACCTCAACAATTTAGAGATTCAAGAAGTCTAGGGAGCTTGACACAGATTGACAGGCTCCAGCCAAGCTTGCTGTGTAATTATTTTATGTGTCTGCACTTTGTCTTCCATCACTGAAATGAACACCTAAAGGCAAGAACACAAAGGATACAGAATAATACATCACCATTCATTTATCAGAATGAATGCCGACAGTGGATAGTTAGAGCTTCCTATTACATCCTGCAAGTAGGAATTATATGGTCATTCATTCTTCACAGTGTGTCAGTCCTGGACTTTGAATTTTGTAAAAAATTAACTGACCAACTGACTATAAAAGACAAAAATCCAGACTCTTCCCCCAGATGAAAGCAACTGCCTTATAATTAATGCTTTCTCTTATCCCAGCTTTGTACAAATATTACTGGAGTCACTCTCTGCACTCCTGCACAGTTCCCAGGCGATACGGTTCATGTAGTTCACAGGGGGAAACCAGGGCATAGAGCAACTCAACAAAATAGTAATTTGCTCTGCAGTAACTTATTCAGGAATCTCTGTATCTTCAAATGCTTTTAAACATACATGATACAGGATGAAAAAGCCAAACGCTATTCCACAATCATGTTTTGTAAGGGACAGAAACAAAGTATTATAGGCAACAATGGAACACAACAATCACAGACAGAATGTAATCTTTATTTCATTCAATGCAAAGGTTAAATAAGCAATTAACTACTTAATTATGATCTCTGTGCCAAACTCTTCTATTTCAGGTAAGAAAGTAATTTGTAAGAACAATCCTGAGCAACCCAAAAGAAAAATATAATTTTAATGCATAAAATCGCTGCACAGAGATGCTTTTGGTTGCTAAAATTGCAGTACTTACTAGAGAATTCCCCTGGCCATGACTCACTAACAATAAACTGTATGCAGAAAAAAGTCAAAGCTAGGTCTGCCAACGTTAACAAGGTCTTCCCTGTCTGTGGTGTTTTACTCCCTATGTTACCTATGCAAAGGTAAAAAAATCAGGAAAATAAATTAATAATGATGCAATTGTACCTATGTCTAATTAGAAATGTGCATTATGCTATCAATACTCATTTTCAAACTGACATACACAGACTACTGAGTAACATTACTGAAATTACGGAGAGTGTTACTCTATACCTATACAGCCATACTCTAAGCCTATACAGCCATACTCTAAGCCTATACAGCCATACTCTAAGCCTATACAGCCATACTCTAAGCCTATACAGCAAATAGAAAGTGCCTTGAAAATTAAACCATCAGGAATGAAAGCAACAGTAGCATCTATAAGGAGATGAACACCATGACACTTTACCCAGTAAAACTTCTAATGGTTGCATTTTTTTCCCCCCCCCCCACTGGCAGTTGGGAAACTGGGACTAGAAAAATAATTGTATCAAAATACTTCAAGTCATTACAAATGGAGATTATGTTTAGAGAAAAACTCTATGAAGTCATCAGCTGGAATCTGCTACTCAGCTTTTTTCATTTAACCCATCCATGGGGGTTCCTCGTAAACACATGAATATCCAGAGAATGCCCTAAAGTGAGATGAAAAAGTAATAACAGCTATTTTTAACATGAAGTAAAGAAAGCAGAGCAAAGCAGTTCTGTTCTGTATCCTTTCTAGTTCGGAAAGGCATTTAGCAGTCCTCAAACCCTGAAGCAGCCCGGTCGGTTGATGGGTGCTCGAGGCAGTGCTGCATGCAGCACAGCCAGAACCCACCCACCGTGGTCCTCAGGGAAGGGAACAGCCCCTTCAGTCCCCAGGTAAATCCCCATCTGCAGTTCATTACTCGGGAAAACTTTCCCTTTTTGTAGAGTTACTCAAAACTACAGGGGACTTTAACTGCCGTTTGATTTTCAGGTACAACTTGCACTTCAAAATTTTTTTAGCGTGATACACCTGGAGCTTTCTTCTCCTTAACAGTGCAGGTTTCACACTGGAAAGCACATTCATCCCACCCTCATGGTATAGTTGTTTAGTTTTCCTCTCAAATAGCTGAAGGTTTCTTGGAATCATGTACAGAGACAGAAATAAAGTAATTAATAAATACATTCACAATATGTTCATATCGTATCACATTATTCAATATAATTAAGCAATAAAGCCATTCGTGCAAAGCCACTGAAACATAAAGACCCTCTCCTTCCACCTTGTTATGGCCCTGCTCTTTCTGCTCATCATCTCTGACAAGGGAATATACAACCAATGCAGATGGAAACACTTGCTGTAATGCGTTTCTGAATTTGGCAAGCAGCAGTTTTAATTTATTCTTTTCAGATTGATTGTCTGCTGCAGTAAAGAAGCCTCTAATCCCCCCCTCCCCCAAACAATAAAGCTTAAAAAAAAAAAGGGGGGGGGGGGGGCTTTAAAGCAATCATGATAAAATCACAGCTTTATCAAAAGCTTTGATATCATCGTTAAGTTCATACAAATTTCCTCTTACCTAGCTTGATCTTCACTAATTAGTCCAACCACTGGTAGTTTGTGTTCCTTTTTCTGACACAGAAACAAGCAGTTAAACTAGTATTTGCAGTCTTTAATTACACATTAAAATCTTCATCCTTAACTTTTTTTTTCCCTGAAAGTACTGGGATTCCCTCCAGTGTAATATTAGTGTTCTGCTCTAAATTCTGCAAGGGCATCTACTAAGGGTTGGGACTGTGGAACAACTTTTAATTAATTGCCACCTTTTAATGGCACGGTTCTCACACAAACATTACCTTTAAGGCAAACATACATCACAGAGTCAGAAATTTGCTCTCTTACAACTCAGCTAAAACCCCCAGTAACACAAACACTCACTAAGAGCTACACGCTGCTCCAGATCTGTGCCTATTCCATAAAATGAACATGCAGATCAAGGCCAGTACAGGGCCCAAAGTTTCCAAAAAGAGAGCTTTTTCATTTCCCAACTATGGAGTGTTCCAGCTAATCTTCAGCAAAGTAGATGGGAATTATTTCAAATCACTGTGCTCAGTCACACAGGGCTGCACATCACACTCGGAGCAATCCTATTTGCGGGATTAGTTTGGGAAATATGACACCAAAATATCAACAGCAATCAGGTCCAGGCTTCTTCTGGCTCATGTCTTCCTGACAGATGTGTTCACGGAGGTGTTCACTACAAGGACATTTGAGCTAAGGCTATCAGTCCATAACAGATCACAACACACTAGTAAGGGAAGCTCTATGCGCTGTAAAGAAATGATGAAATCTTAATTACATGCACTTTCTTTCCACAGTGGTTGGTGAGAGTATTTGCTGCAAAGTGAATAAATAAAGCAGATTTTTCCTCCATGGTAAAGTACACTGTAAAAGTTTTACAACACAACTAATGCACATTTCAGTAATTCACTAGGGATAAAGCAGTGTCCAAGATCCTTGTTTCTTGTACTTGTGTGGATAGAAATTATTATCCTGTTAATGAATATCATAAGGAACATTTTGTTTTAGTCAAAATCTTTCCTTTGGACAATCTGTGTTGATCAATGCCTGCTGTTTTTTTTGTAATTACTTTGTAAGGAAATATGCAGCTGTATAGTACTTAATGGAATGAAATGAAATTCACTATGTAACTATAGCCAAAAAAGCACATTGATCTGGCATAACGAAACAAAGAAGATTACTGAAACCCCTGCTGTCAGATATATCAACATATTAGGAGATTAGATCAAGATTAAAATATTTTAAAGAATCATGTTTCTGAAGATGCACAGAACAGCAAAGGTGTTGACTCAGTACTGAGTTACCAAGCATCACCAGACCCTAGAATGGCAGCTGTTACCAAAAAAAACCCCACCTCAAAACCAAACCACAGAAAGTCATGTTGTACCCAAGTAGTAGCAATGTGAAGTCTACCCAGGTGACTACTAGAGCTCTGGCAACGCTTAGTGAGCATCCACAGAAGTCACTCTATGACCCACCTACTCACTACTGCAGGAGGGCACTGAGCACAAAGCAGGGAAGTGCCTCCTCACATCACATGTACTAGGACCAAACCTGCTAAAAACCACAACAGTTTATTATGGAATTGCTCCCTCTTGCCAGTGTAAGGGTCTAGTTCAGATCCTACTCAACTTCTCAATTCATACAGCTCTGTCTAGGGCTCCAATGCTTCTACTGATTGGAGATAAACATAAATGAAAATCCAAAATACGTAACAGTGTAAGAGAGTTTCTCCTATTGTCCGAATGTTGGTTTAATACTGTTGGAGTGATCAAGTTCACAGTGTGAGACAATTGGATTTACATTGCATTATAATATGCCATTTAAAAATTTTGAAGTCAGAGATGTGGAAGTGGGCTATGGATCCCAGCAGCTATCTGTTGGAGGACTGAGTGCTACAGTACATTTTTATCGTCTACAAACTTTAAAAGCACATCCCATTTTTTCCGCAGATTTCAGGTTCTCATTAAACCTGTGTTGGTCCACTCCTCAGAACAGTCCACATACGTCCTTAATAAAGCCCAGAAAAGGACAAACAACTGATCTCAAGAGCCTCACAGATCAAACAAGGAAAGAAAGGGGATGAAAAAAACAACGAAACAACAAAACCACATCTGCCTGCCTCCTGTATTTTGGCATCTAAACAGGTTACAAAACACATGTATGGCTCCAAACTTAACATGATATATAAACCAAGTGAACAGCAGAGACATAAAACAACAGCACCTTATTTTAAAATTTATCTCTTGCACTGAAATTAAAAGTTCAACTATTACCCCCTTCTCTTTTTTGAAGCAGAGCTTGGTGAAGTATCTTTGGCTACAAACAGTAAGATGAATACTCATTGTTATATTCCCAGTAAATTATTGGATTTGATCTTGTTGGAGTTGTCTAATAAAGCCCCTCATGAATCAAAACAGTAGTTCGGACTTTTTCTTTCCAGTTAAATTATACTGACTGCTAAACAGTAAATACCACAACTAAAAAGAGAGATTGCTATTAAATTTAACAACAGACTGCTTTTTCCCTCCAGTATTTAAACAAAACACACTAGACAAAACAGGATAAAGCAACAGCAGGCCCACCACTGCTCTGCACCTGAGAACAGCCGGCCAGTGAGCTCTACAAACCACTTGTCACTGCTGTTGACATGGGCCATTGGGAAAACAACAACAAAAAAATCTCTTTTAAAGCTTAGAATCATCTTTCATCCAAATGAAAGAACAATGTGACACCCACATGCACAGCTGTTCTCTTACTAAAACTCAGTTCAAGGTAGTTCAATGATGTGTTATCACCTAGGAATTTTCCCTCATAATTCGTAACACAACATGGGTTCAAGCATGGCCATGGCAGATGCTTCCCCAGCTCTGGGATCTGAGTGTCCTGGCTACTGAATCTAAAAAGAACCAGATCAGCTCCAAACCATCTATTAAGTGTTGTCATTGAATTTAAGAGTAACTTCAATCAGAATTTCTAATACCATGATGGCAACAAACTCTGTAGTAAACCAGACAACCAGACTTCTTAGATTTCAGTGGTGGGAAAACACTGTTGAGAAGAAAATGAAGCAGTTAGGACTATGTAATTGTACCTTCTCCTCCTGCGCTGTAGGATACAACTTTAATACTTACTGTATTACCAATTAAACTAAAAGTACCCAAGGGTCTCACTAAAACTAAAACGAAAGGTGCACTCCTCCTCTAACAGGGTTCAGTCTCATTTCTGTAAAATAACTTGCTTAAAAGCAACTGTTGTCATCTCTGCTTGGTAGGCAGAAGGGAAACCTGAAGAAAAATCCAAAACAAACCCAAACATGGCTGTGTCTTAAAATATCTTGAAACTATCATATTTTCAATAGCTGCTAAAATTCATTATGATCTGAATTTCTCAGCACTTATCTTCCTGTAACAAAGCTGTCAAAATAGTGGTTTCCTGTTTGTTCATTATTCTCTATTATATTCTGCATGGTTTGAAACATTCACTTGGGGACATCAGTATTTGCTGAAGCAGTGCTGTAGGTGGCAGTCTGAATAGGTTCATATTATTCTGTCGTTTTCTTTAAAGGAACTAATACTACACATATACATTATTTGTATTATTTTGAAAAGTTCTAGAGGAATGCATACCATGCAAGAGTATCCTCCACCACTACTATATTTAGAAAAGAATGGAATACTAACCACTGAAATGCACAGCATGGATTTTATAATTGAAATAGATTTTCCTCTAGGGAATGGACAAATGCTCACAAAACCGCTGGTTTAATGAGCACAATCCTTTTTACCAGAGGTTACAAAGAACTAGTACTCTACCTAGCTAGATTAGCTTTGATAGTTAGAACAACAGTATTTCAGGAGGAAAGCCAATATTTTGGACATTCTATGCAGAATTATGGAGCTTACAAAAAGCAAGACAAAGTAGTATTTAACAAACACTGACCACATACACCACCAGCAAACATGTGGACAGGAAAAAAAAAAAACAAGAGCAAAGAACCAACTGGCTAAGATTGTTTAAGGGAAAGTAAGTTATTTAACAAGCTGATTAAATACAATATAGAAGTTTTAAAGAGCATTTCTATTTAGTTGAATCAGGTGAAATATGAAGAGACTTGAGTATCAAAAGATCCTGCAAGATGTGCACATAAACTCTGAACACACTAAAAGCAGCACACCAGTTAGGGATAAACACAATCTCACTGTACAGCAATACACTGCAACCTACAGTAAAACAGCTTCACAAAACATCTGCAGAACAGGTGTTCAGCACCTAAAAGTACTAAAAGAAAAAGAAAACAGTACAACGATGTGATCCAAATACTAAAACTGATGTTCCATCTACACAGCACATAGTTGCAAAGTAATTAAACCTATTCATATAAATATTATTGTCTTACACTATAAAGAACTAATTTTAATCCTTTTTCTTCATATAAAAAGGGATTAATTTGCAGAGCAAAAGGGTCACGTATTTCAACAACATGTTCTTCGACAGTTCCTGTTGCACTGTCTTGCTAAAGTCAAGCTAAAGGAATACCTTGAGAAACTTAAACATGAACAGGGATATTAAATGAGCTCCCAGTATTGAAAGTTATTGGAAACTGATCTCTTCCTTATTAATACAATTCCCCATCATGTACAAAAAGATATCTCCATGTTCCAGAATGCAAACAGAGTTTTAATCTTTAATTACATTCTCAACCTCAACTCTTCTGGAGAGAAGTATAGATATGGGCCTGAGGATTATTGCTTTATTACATTATCATCTCTGTGGTATTTAATGAATATTGATACTTAATGCAGCTTTGCCAGTAGGGGGAAAGAAGAATTTTGGAACTGCACAAAACTTTCAATGACTTTTCTCAAAATGGAAAATACAGCCACATGTTTTGCTCTTCTATTCTTGAATACTTCTAAGAAGAGGCCCAAATGTTAGAGTACAGCTCATAATACTGAATGGGATTATTGCAATCACAACACCTGCATGTTAAATAACCACATTCCCCACAGCCTATACACCAGGTGTCACACTTAAGTGGTACACTGGATTCTTGGTTTCAAAGTAGGAATCCCTGCCTGGGATTTCAGACCTCTACAACACAGCAAAGTCGGACTAGATAAGGACAGTTTAAACATGCAGTCTTAAAAAATACAAAACCTGTGAACATATATTGGCTTAAGCATGATTTGCCATTATTTGTAAAACAATCTGTGTTTCTTTCATAATGACAATCCCTGAACCTCAGGAAGCAATTAGATGCTGTTTATAAAATAAAATAGTGGAAAAAAAAAAACCCTTTCCTGCAAAGACTCTTGGCAAAGGGCTCATCAGGATTTTTCTTAATGTAAAAAACAATAAATTACATGAGTTAAGTTCCAAATAATTTATTCTGGCACATCTGATGACTGATATATAGTTTTTATATCTATATATCTATATATAGATAGATAGATAGATAGTTTATATATATATATAGTGTGTGTGTATATATATATATATATATATGCACACACACTCACACACACACCTTTACCGTATCGTTAAAAATAGCAACCTTTTTTTTTTTTTTTTGAATACTACATCACTGTTTTAAATTAAATTCCTTCCTCAAGATTCAACTTGGGTATCCTGAAGCAAGCTCTTGAACAAATACAATAGAACCCTACAATACTGCTTCTATGACAGAATCATTAAAACTGATAGGCCATTAATGCTATGAAAGAAGAACACTCTGACTATGCTGGTATTAAATCAAGCTACAGTAAATACAGAGTTTGGGATATCTGTAAATTTATTTTCCAAATGCAGATGAACAGATACCAAGTGAGCCAGTAAATTAGGCTTTTAAATGAGACCACTCATTAAAGACCATCTTTTGCTAATTTAGCTCCAAAGGATAGAGCAAGTACAGCCTTCTTTTGAATATCCTCTCTAGAAGAATTCAGATGGATTCTGAGGTGTAGAGAGCTCCTCCATCTCACCCAGAACAAGTGGCAGAAACAACCTGTCCCTCCTGAGTCTCTGCCCAGCACTCTGTCCTCAAGTCCTTATTATCTCCTAAAAGAAAAATTATCTTCACAGCTTTTTGTTGCTCATTTATCTAGAAAAACATCATGGGCAGCACTGTCTTTTCCTTTATTTTTTTTTTTTTTAAAAAAAAGTAATTTTGCTGGTCTGCTCCAAGCAATAGAGTACAAATTCACAGCTATTTTTACTCAATCTATTACAGTGTTTTCACTGTCAGGTTAGGGCATATATCAGAGCACAAGAGATTTACAAGACAAGTTGAAGAGCCCTAAAACAAAAAATTGGACTCTCTTTTACTCAAGCCTCTCTGTCCATTGAGCCTGAAGTTGTCAAACAAGAACCAGACTTTCACTTGTTTGTTGTTTATAGTGTGCTTATTTCCCCAAACCCACAAATGTCGCAACAAATGACCCTAAAAAGCACCATAAAGGGCAAGAGTCTCAGTACCTTTTGTGGTGAGCAAGTTCTTGTTCTGGCAATTTCCTTCCAGACAGAGAAGAGATGATTAATCTGGGAGCACCAAGAAAGCCCCGTGCAACAGAGCTATCAAAGTCACAAGGTTTTCAGCTGAGACCCCTAAAAATTCCCATTAATACTAACTGACCCCCTTGTGTGAGCCAGTGCACACAACTGCAAGAATACAGTCAACTTCCTGTGCCTCCTCTTTTCTTTCTTCATCCTCCTGTCACAGCCACTCACTGCTGTCACCTTCCCTCTACACGGTGACACGCCAGAGACTGTTGGGCTCTCAAGAGGGTGCTCCAGCAGCCCAGCAGGGACTACCCCCACGGGCTCACTGCTCTCAGACACCCCAGATCTTTAGGGTACAACATTCTGCTCCCGCAAGGTCATGGAAACAACATCCTAATTGCGAATTTGCTTCTGAGATGTGGTGCCAAGCAAAATAAGATTAATTAGCTGCGTCAATTACTACATTTAAGAACCATAATTTCTTATCGTATTTATTTATTTATTTCAAACCAGAAGAAGCCATCCTGGTTTTCAGAAGGGTTGCATGTATATGCTCTCCTAGTCACTTGGAAGGAGCTGACAGCTTTCAGCACTTCAGCAAACACTGCTTTGAGATTTTTTAACAGAAGGAAGGAACCAGCAGCCAGATGAGAAGCATGTGAGGGAACGCATCTATTAGCAAGTACAGGGAGATGTCTTGTTAATAGGAGACAGAAGGAGGGACTAAGCAGGGAGAGAAAGCAGCCAGCAGTTAGTCATTTTCTCATACAGATACATTTGGCTACAAGTGAGACGCATATCAATCTAGTATTCTTTTCTGCACTTTCAGAGCCAGTGAAAACCATTACTGAAAAGCAAAACCAAATACCAAAATGCCTCTTCTCAAAACCATCCGGCACCCTTAAAAACCCTCAGAGAATGAAAACAGTGAGAAAATGAAAGTTTTCCTGGTAGTGGTTGCACAGGACAAAGACCTTTCATTTAAAAAAAATACCTTTTTGATTCAGAATCGCTGCTGCTATTCCAGACATCTACTAGTGAAAAACTAGAGCTTCTTGCCTCCAAACCTGAGCACATCATAAGATGGCCAAAGGCTGGCAAGGGACAAATGAGTGACCCCACCAAGCATCAGCTTTGCCACTAGTGAAACCCTTTCTCTGCCTCCTTCTGTGAGCCTAAAGTAGGAAGACATAGCTGAGCCTCCAAGACAAGCTGAGAAGATTTTAGGTTTGTGTTGTTTGTTTTTTTCTAAAAAAAAATTTTTGGAAAGGAAAAGAAAAAAGCAGAGCAGGGAGAGAGGCTAAGGGCTCAAGTGAACTACAGGTTGACACAGCACAAGCATCAAGTTTTGTATCACCACCTTTATGGGAAGAGACACCATTTGGTTCAGTCTGTGGAACAAAACTCAAGTCTCGCCATAGCAGTAAAGATCAAAGATACGGATTAGCAAGATAAATGCTCAGCTTGCACCACTGACATTAAGAATGTAATGTGCAATAGCAGAAGTTACCCACGCAGTCTCTTCGAGGAACAGGATCATAAATAAATAGATCTGTAGCATGTTCTCTAATGCTACCTTTAACTCAAATGAAGACATTCTTAACATCAAACTATCCATATGCAAAATCTTCATAAAAATAAAACAGTTTTTAGAAGATTCTTTGTCCAAGTTATTACCTGTTACCTCATGAGCAACAGTGTTTCCTGCATTCCATTGCCGGCTAAAAAGAATTATCGCAGTGTTGCTATTTGCTCCAATCTGCTATTCTAAAATGATATTTTGGCATATAGCTGGGTTTAACTACTTATGTTTAAGAAAAGCTCTATAATATAGTGACTCTGAACAACATTTAATATATACTTGACTCATAGCACATTGTTAATCAGCCCAAAGACTTGTCATTGACCTTAATTTTAATAGCATACATCAAAGCAAAAGACGACAAAGAAATAGTTATCCCGTTCTTGACTAATCAATAAAGCTAAAAAAAAATAAATCCCTGAACTGCCATGGGAAAATTAGTATGCAGTATGCCCTTTCAAGGAGATACGTAGTTTTGCACCTGGATGTTTTCTTCTGCTGCATTTTATAGAGAATGGAAAGAAAAAAAAAAAAAAAAAAAAATCATTATTTGCATGAAACTACAGCAAAATCAAGATATTAAAATCAATTTGCCATACCTTTTTTTAAAATACTTTCCATAAGCCTATTTTCTTAAGTATTTTCATAATTTGTCTCTGCCCTGTTTTGGAGACATGATATTGAGCTCAACAGGTATTTGATTTAACTTAATATAAGCATTATTCTCTTCTTAAGACACACCAAGATAGCAAATAGGGATAAATATGGAAAGGTCAAAGAAAAGCCAGAGAGGAGGGAACCAAGGACAGATAAAGGGCCAGCTCAGCATAAACATAATTTCCCTGTGAATAATGCTGGAAGTGTTAACAAAATACTGAAACATAATACAACTACCAGCTGAAGTTTAGTTACCACACTAAAATTTCATTCTATCTGCAAATTCTAGGTAAATACACCACTGAAGGAAAAAGCACCTGCAGACTAAAAGACATACAATATTTAAATGGGTATATTATATACTTCATATTAAGAATTATACATCTGCAACTGTTAAAGTACAGACTTTTCTATGCAAAAAATAGAAGCTAGCTATTTCCCTCTCACTATACACACTGCTACTAAATTGAGAAGCCGTAATGTAAAAAAATAAACAAAACAACAAAATATTTTAAGACCGCTGAATAAAAACTGTGACTAGTATCACAGTACTCTAATTTAAAGACTTCTTGGAGAAGTCCATTTTAAGCTCCAGATAAACCTGATGCTCCAACAAAGGAAGAAAACTATAGCCAGTTGGTCGCAATTTGCCCCTATTCTTTCACAGATATAAAAGAACCAACATCTGGTTTTCAAACCTGTAGTTCTGCTAGAGCTGCCCTTCTAACCATTCTTCATCTGATGAATCAGTAAAACAATAGAACATTTATGGAATCTTGAATTAGCAGGCCTTTAAAGTTAATATACAGGGGGAAAGCTGTGACTTTGTTTTTTTTCTTTTTTTCTCATTTCATAAGGAAAAAATTCTACACTTCCTTTGATTCCTTCCCCAACTTAGGCCCGTGGACTCTGATGAGAACACCAACTTTTAGCATTAAAACTATGAAGTTTCTAGTAGCACTGATGTAACTCCTGTTCTGTGAAAAAAAGCAGGCAGTTTCCACAAACTACAAGGATGCTCAGTACAATGAATAGTTGCTTAGCACTTCATTTTCTACATAATAATTTTCTTATATGTAACTAAATATTTTAAGCAGCTTATTAATTTATAAGCTTAGTTGTGGACATCTCTGTGGTTTTGGCATCAGTACACAGACTGCCTAAAGTGTTGATACTCTGTGTCCTCAAACAGTTTCTAAGTGTCTTCATAATTGCTTGTCACCTGTAAAAGAGGTTTAGATCCAATGCAAAATTAACATATGGTGAACAGATGGACTCAGAACAGACATTTGTCGAGAAAGTACTCACACCAAAGACTTTTTGGCTTCAGCCTTTCAGGACCTTCAGAAAAGTCCTACTTGAAGCTCCAAGTCATACTAATCACGGGAACATCATTCCTCAATGACAATCTTGTGTTGCAAAAACTTTTATGACCTGCTACAAAGAATCCTCGAAACTTTTCTGTTGTCACAATGCCTCCATAGACATTAGAAACAAAATATTGTTTCCATAGGGTACCCAACCATCCAACAAGAATAATTCATCACACAAAGTTGCTATTACGATGATTTAAAGGAATAAAAAATTACAATAAAAAGGTTTAAAAAAATAAAATCCCACCCATGCAAACTTCAAAATATTCTATTACTTACTGAGGAGGCAGGACAAGAGTTGTTGGCTGGGCTTTTGGTCTGCGTTTTGCAGATACTCCCATCTGGTTGGCTGAACGTTTCAAAGACTGCTGATTCAAAAGGCCAGATGCTAGCCCGGCATGGTACTGCAACTGGATAATAAAAACCATATATATTAATACACACGCCACTGCAGTACTCTATCTATGTCAGACCTCTACTGCCTGTACCACTTGATTCAAATTACAGCCAGTCAGTATATTAATGTACGGTATTTCATATATATCACTCTGATGACACAAACAAAAGCATATTTTAAAATTCTGCTGTGAAATAGGTATTACAAGGAAATTATTGTATAAGGCAAGTAAGGAGATGAATCAAAGACTTCCTCTCAAGTGCTAACTCTCCTGAAACTTGGGCTTACTTTTAAATGTTAAGACTGTTTCTCCCCTCTCAAGGGATCAAGCATTCTTACTTTTTGGAAGAAGATGAGAGAAAGAAAGATGCAACCCTTTCACTATATAAACCAGCTTTTTAGAAATAACATCTTTTTTTCTTAAACATAAAAACACAAAATAGTTGCAAAGAAGTCTCTACCACCATAAAGAAAAATCTATCCTTTAATAGACCTGCGAGCACATCTCCATAGCATTGCAGAAAGATTCATATTCAGTAGCTTTCTCCTCTAACCTATTTTACTTGCCAAGGAAAGACAAATTTATGAAGGACACGATGTGAATCTGCAAGATTTTGAGTGCATTCCCACTGCTCACAAATTTAAGAACAGCTACAGTGCTGCGTCTGTCCGGAAACCAGCCTGAAGCGCAACAAGTTACAAGCTCACCTCTAAACTCTTTCCATTTACATTCTTAATTCCCCGTTTTTGAAGGGGGGGGATTCAGTGTCAGACAAATGCAATTTCCTTCACCATTCCAGTCCCCACATCAATGTGTTCATTAAACTGTCTAAAGATTTGTTCTGAAAAAGGTCAACTGTTTAAGACATTAACACCTCTAAACCCATGGTCTGTATCTAAAAAAAGGTTACAGTTAGGAAAACATGACTTGCAAGTGTTCAGAAAAAATAAACTGGTCTTAGGTAAAACAATTCTGCAGGGTACTGACTAAAAATGAGGGAAACAAAGCTTGGTAAAGTGATCTACTTGAAAATGGTTATTAAAATGAGTGAAGTTATCCCGTGAGCCAATTTGACTGAAATGTCAATGCTCAGAGCATCCATAAGGCTTTTTAACACGCTCCTGATTTACTTGGCTGCTTTGCCACGTGATCTTGGCCATGGCACAACATGAAGACACATCGCATTCCTAATGGGAATAGAATCGCACTCTGCCAGGGAAGGGGGGGGGGGGGGGGGGGGATTGTATTGCCCCAACAGCTCCGCTTAGACCAATGAATTTTGCTCAAATTTGTTTTTCTCCGACAGATTTCTGAAATGAAAAAAAATCAATGAGAGCAATGGACAGCACATGTTTGAAAGGCAATGTTTCAAAGTGTCAGGGGCTTAGTTTTCAATCTTCACTACCAGAATTTGCAGTGAGTGCAATATGCAGGGAATTAAAGGTAAAGACAGCTCTGGCAGAAGACCCCTCTGACTCCAGGAACATGCTTTTCCCTTTTCTTCTTGCATCTTGTAAGAGCAGCCCTCCTTCAGCCATTTTGTGCTGTTGACACCACTCACTTATGTTCACTGCGCAGAATGACACTGACAGGTATTTCAAGTAAACAACATCATCTGGACACTTGCTCAGAAACGGAGGTAATCACCAGTGGTAATCATAGATGAATTTTAAATGCAACCTTTTAAAAACATTTCATAACCTCCCAGCTAATCTGACATTTAGTGGTCAGGCATAAAAAACCCTGAGAATTAAAAATATTCTAAAAAGCAATTCTGTCCTTGAAGGCTGACTCCCAGTGATTAAGCTATTTTTATTAATTATTTCTTTATAATCTACCTTTACTCCTAGGAATGCAGATCCAACTGTCAAAATCTATAAGGGCCATTAAATATTTACCAAACCATCCTTATAATGGGAGAAAAGGTCAAAGTTAATAAAACTGACAGGCAGCTTCTGTCCAACTTGATTTATACATTATTAAAATATCACATACTGTACTGCGCAGAATGCAGTCCTTTTTGGGGGTGGAGGGGTGTTAACTGAAGAGATTGAGAAATTATTTCTTAATCATTTGTTCCGAGGGACAGAAACCAGACTGAAAATAGTGCCAAAGCAGTACCACTAGCATCAAAACTATCCAATGGCCCTGATGGATGATAAACATGCATTCAGTTCCTTTATTTTGCAAAATAAACACCTTTATCTGCCAGCATCAGCCATGACAGCAAATCTCAACTAAAACCATACCAAATTTTTTCATACTAACAAGAGAATGCTATTTCCAAACATACTCTCTTCACTTTAGAGAATGCACACGAAACATATTGTCAGAGGATATTATAGGTGCTAAAAGGCTCAGGTAGGAAAGCTGAGAGGAGCTCACGGGACACAAACCCTTCGAGGGTTAATCAACACACAGAAACCACATTTAGCTAAAGAAGGGCCTGAGTCACAGACTGCTGATGGCTGGAAGAACATCGGGTAAAACACTGTATAGAGGCATGAGCTTATAGCTACTGCTGGATATGAGATATAGGGCAAGATGAGCCTTTGGTATGACCCAGCAGAGGTGGTGTGTGTTTTGGTTAGTGTCTACAGAGGGATGGTCCACGCAGGCCTAGCAGATCCTGCGACCCAGTGCAACCAAAAGTTAAGTACTTGTAGATGGTCACAACGGCCTCCTGTAAGCATATTCCCAACTAAATACTCACTGATCTTCAGTATTGCTGCAGCACTAGGTAGTATTGCAAATCATTTATTTATCAGCAGCTGAGGAATTCCCCATCATTCAGAGGCTTTGTTACAGCAAGCATCCACGTCTTTCAGCTCTGGGGAATTCCAACTGGTTTATGTGAAGCTAAGCTCTTTACTTCCTAATGAAATACTCCTCTGTAAAATTTCAACAAGATTGATCTTTCTTCCCCAATACATGCAGATGAAACATAAACTCTATTTCAGAAAACTACAAAATAAAAAACAACAACAAAAAAGTCAATTTATAACACTTAGCAGCTAGGATATATACCAATGCCAACTTGCACAGTTTTATGATGAGTCTCATGATAGCTGATATTTTTCTTAAAACTGTGGTTCCAAGTAGATGTGTGAATTCCACATTTTAAAATCAAAAGAGACTCTAGTTCTCAAAGATGTAGGAAAGTACTGAAAATAACACTTCAATACATACAAAAGCCTTATCTGACAGTAAATAAAAACTGAACTAGGATTATTTTTAAATTTAATTATTTTTGAGATTCATTATTTTTCTCTGTTCATGGCAATATGGCCTATATTTTCTGGAAGAAAATATTATCACTAATGTTTTACAGGTGCCATAATTCACATTTTCACAGTGTTCCTGAGTATACGAAAACTACATTCATATATTAACGGCTTCTCAATCTTCTTCAAAGTGAAATACATCATAACAGAGATAGCACTTTGGAGTCACTTTTCTCACAGTTATAATTGTAAGGAGGGCAATTTCTTCATTCACATAAGATGTCTTTGGCTTTCACATGAACTACTTCAACAGAGAAGGTGTATTAGAGAAATACAGACTGGATTTAGTTCCAAAAGCAATAATATTTTTAAAAGTTAATCCAAAAGTTAAGCCAACGGGCTTAAATCAGAACAATGCAGTAAGGACTCTTAGTTCAGCAGAAATGTACTGATCACATCGTGACAGATTGTATTTTGGCCTATAGGATTACTCTACAGTGTATGTTCTGAAACTACAAACATGTACACAATGCAAATTTAAAACTTTTAAAATTAAAGCTTCATCATTAGATGGGTCTAAAGTGATGGGTCTAAAGGTCTTTAGTTTACATAATTCATGAAGATTTTGCATGTGCTGACTGCTGACCAAACAAGTCATTACACTCTGCTTACTGACAAGGCCATTTAAAGTTGCAAAAATTGGTTGGGTAGGAAGAAGGTAAGAATCGGGGGGAAAAAAAAAAAAGAAATAACCAATACAGTTGATCATGTCAACTCACAGTTGCACATCAGATTTACACAGTACATTACCATTATTTAAAGCACCAATAGGTTTTCTTTAAAAAGTAAAATCAGAAGAATTACTTTTCTCTGTAATCACATTACCCTGTTATATTATGTTTTCCATTCTCCTGTAACTACTTACTGACCACATACAGAAACAGATAAGCATTTTCTCAGGTATGGGTAATATTTAAAAAAAGTTTATTTCCATTCCTCCAAGAAATGCAGAAGTGGCTGACAGGTACTTACCTATTATGGAATTTTCCAAGTTCACTGTAATACTGGTGAATTCATGCACATTTGCCTCCTTTTAAGATGCACAGTACTTTGCCCCTCATCATTAAACTATTTCTTCCTTGCAGCTAACAAGGGATTTGTCTATTATGATAAAACTCTAGTTGTTCTTTTGAAAAGAGCAATGAGCAAGCAAGTAGGACACTCCCACAGTTTCATCTCTGCAGACTAAAGTAGGCAAGAGAAAAATTACACTACCTTAATTGATATTTTTAAGCTTCTCTCGATAATGAGGCCGGTTTGGAAATTCTCTTTTTCTCCAAACAATGTTTGATCATTTTAGGATAGCTGAATTCTTGGCTTGGCCAAAACAGCATCAACAAACCAAAAGAGCAGTCTCCAATTTCTTTACTCATTGGTTTTCCTCTTGTGTTGCAGGCTTTTCAATTAATAGGAAAGCTAGACATTGTGCCTTTGCTCTAGTTTGCAATTTAATTAGGACACACTGTTGTATTTTTTTTTTTTTAAGCATCTGTGCCCCCCAAACATTTTCCACTTTACAAGAATATTTAAGCAACAAATACTCATCCATGATGGGAACAAAGGCTACCCCCATTCCACTCTTTTTTAAAATCCCCGTACAAAAGTGATTGCATCTTTTCCTAAACACCCTGATGCAACTAAACTGTGAAACTAATGAGCTCGCACTTCTGTTAAAAGCCTCTCACATGTCACGGCTCTTATCTGCATTGCACAGTGCCACTGCCTCACCCTGGTCAATAAACCCAGAGATACAGAGCATTCCGAGGACATGCCCCTGCACATGCAATCTTGGTTCTCCCTTAGGTCTCTCCTCTTCCCTCCCAAGGCTAGGGAGCTGAGAAACAAGTTTAGACATTTTTCTATATATACACACAATAGTAGGAAATGCATCGATACATATCTCTGTTTCTTTTAGTGTCTTGTCTTCGCTACATTTTTTTATCCCATTGTCTTTGAATTCCTATTTTTGCTCAGAGTGCTGTTTTAATTAGTGTCAGATTTCAGCCTTAAAGTGTGTTCTTCCCATACTTTTCTTTCGAAAACATTGAAGTTCTGCTGATGAATGACTGCATCAATGTTCCCTCACTCCAATACTGCCTGCAAGTCTTTGGCTTTTTACCATGCAGAGATAGCAAATCTGGCGGCACTTTCTTCAAGGAATTGGTCAAAACTTCAGCATCTGCATCCTTGCTGCCAATAAAATTATCCGCGCTGTTCAAAGTCTCTGCTAAAGCCACTACTCCTCCAGGTTTTTTTAAAAAGTATTCTGGAATCCATTTAATAGTTACATCGGTGACATATTCTTGCTTTCTGGATAATGTCAACAGAAGGGGACACTACACAGCCAACAGGCTCTGAGGTTTAAAGAGATCCAGTATTTGAAATGGATAGAGAGGCAGAGTAATCACAATCTGGGGCTACACACTACTCTATGAACATCTTAAGCATAAAATACAGTTATTCTCCTGAAGAGGTAAAAAGATACCTCCGGATGCTCTGAAGGGCTTGAACATACAGATTTCCTGAAAGATAACTAAATGAACTGGCATTTCATTGGATATGCATCTACAACCCACACACGTAACAGAATCACAGAAAGCAGAGAAAAATTATTATATTGTGTTCTTCATCCAAATGACAAAATAAAACCACGTGCAATAACAAACAGTAGTATTTTCAAGTAACCTGGAGCTCAAGGGTAGTAGTTGGTACTAATGTCATCCACTAATACACAAATGGTCTTAGCATTGCTCTATGTGATATATTCACATTTGTGCGTTCACTTAATGGACTTCAAAGTCTAAAGACCCAAGAAGTGCACTTGATCAATAGTTGACAGAAAATCCAAATTCCTTTTTGACAAAAGTATTATCTTTGCATAGGACAAATAATCTGTCACAGGGGAAAAAAAAAAAAGTCATCATTAAAACTCAAGACTGGATAAGGACACAATTAGTCTCTTCCCCCAGTGCCACTGTGCTCCCTTAAACAGCCACCAGAACTTTGAACTGAAGACACTGCTCTACTGCTCTTATGCTAAAATTAATATTTTCTAAAACCCTAGACTAAATCTTTGCTGTCAGGGGCTCAGGTGGCAGCTATGTCAGTATAAAGAATGGCCTGCTGCCTCTGTGACAGGGGATGCTCAGGTGCTTATATAAGAAATGTGAAGATACTTTAAAACTGAGCGGTAGAATAAAGGGCTGCAATCGGCTACAGAAACACTCTTTAAATTGTCTAGCAGCGTGCCATTATTTGCAGCACTGTGGTTGGGCTTTACCACTATAGTAAACGAACTACTACTCAGACAAATATAGAAATTAATTCTCCTCTTCAATAAAATGTCTACAAGGTGCATCTTATGTGAATCTAACTTGTCCAGCTGCACCATCAAAGGGGAGAAAGACAGTGAAAGAACAGATGAGGAGGAAATCTGTTAGTGGAGAAGCAATGTAGCAGTAATGACCCCAGCTGATACTTCTGCAGCTAATTCCCCCCCCTTCGCCAACTCATTAAATTTAATTATTTTAACTTCTGTTAAATGCCTTTCCTTAGCTTTGGTCACTCGCACAATTAAATGCACAATGTATTTAGAGTAGCAAATACCCACAGAGTGTCAGACAATAGCTATTAGCCTAGCCCTGGGTCTTTCTGCCAGCATAGGGAACTCTGGCTTTCCTCAGGCTCCAGTGGCCTCCCTGAAGGGGAGGGTGTCTTCAACAAGCAGAACTCCAGTGCAGGGCTTGTCCTGATGAGGCACGCCATGGGCAGAATGAGACACTTCGCCAAGCTGCACCAGACATCACCACTCTCTTCTGCTAGAGGCGATCACACTGCCGTGCCAGCAGAAGGGGTTGCATTAATACTGTTTAAACTGAGCCAAACTTGCAGAATTAGGAGAGAGAATTCTTCCTTAAATTGTTACTTTTGCTAATATCCTCTTTCTTTACATCTAGCAGGCATCCAAAGCAACGCTGTTGGGAATGCTAATTTCCAGCCCGCTAGCAAGGACAACCAATTAAAGCTTGAAGCAGGACAGTTAGATCTGGAACAGAATGTATGTGGCCTATTTCCCTATATGAGCATTCCTACTATAGCTTCAGAATATTCACGGATTAATTTATACTCCTTCCCAGACAGTATAATGTGACCCACAGAAAGCATTCATACACAAAAAATGGCAACTGGTAGAGGTCACTGTTCTAAGTGATCAGAGAAAGAGGTTTAAATTCTCACCCTCCCTTATAATAACACAGATTTTTGCACAGACAAACCCTAGAATCACCACAGGTGCCTTCTGGAGGATGGGTGTCAAAAACAAACACATCATTTTCACCTTTTAAATCATATCACATTCAACACAATGAAAATGTCTCATACTTCTTAGAAAACACCATAACCACTGTAACTTGCAAGCAGAATGCAGAAATGTAATGGTCAACAAAAGCTGAATTTTTTTTTTTTTCCCCCTCCCACAAGGCAATTAAAAAGAGATATTTTCTGTCCTTATTCAAGTTTTCGTGTTCAAAAATTAATGATACATATCTGAATTCTGTCTTCAACCTCACATTGACTTTTGGGAGACAGAGCAATCCTGCTGATCACTAACAGAAGCATGAGCTCTTGCTTCTCTGAGAAGTTTCACTGAAAATTTTCTCCAGCTAAAACAATATTATGCATTAACTAAGAACTCTACATTTAAACTCAATTGTTTTGGTTTGTTGGTTTTTTGTTGTTTTTTTTTTTTGTTTTTTTTTTTTTTAAACACCCTTCAGAATCACCATTTATGGCTTACAACATGGACTTTCAGGAATTTTATCCTAAACAGAACATCAGACTTAAGAAAAATAAACTCCCTGAATTTAGTTAGGACGTTTACATGAGAAGTTGGATAATCATAAATCTACAATTCCTGTCATTTGTATACAAGGTAGAGAAATCATCTTACTCCATACTGCTGGAGACCAAAATCTGGTTTACTACATCAGTTTGTGCAATGCACTATTGACAATAGCAACATATAGCCAAACTTTATTTAAAAAAAAAAACAACAAACCCCCTACCCTTAGTGATTTTTTTAAATGTCTCTACTTTTAGATGACCAAGCTGTAATGCATGAAAAAGCCAACTTTTGAAAAATCAGTTTAAAAGATATTTCAAGTTAAGACATCCAAAAATTAGGTAGACATTTATAAAAGTCTGAGTCAAATTATTTCTCTAGACTTGAAAGAGTTAAGTTATGAATGTTTTTTAGGAATGAAAAAAGAATCTATCAGGTTTGATTGATAAAAGTGTAGCTTTTAACTAAGACTGAAAAAACTGAAGACTGGCAACATTTTTTCCAGAATAATATGCTTCCTTTGCTTTTTTTCAGCACAGTGCACATAAATCAAAGAAATGTTAAAGAGGCCCATACATCACAAACTGGCATTTCCAAACTATTTACAAAATCTGTAATAGTCAAGAGGATGGAAATATGGAAGTGTGACCAGCAAAGTTACTGAAAGAAAAAAAAGGCAGTTCTACCATCCCAGCAGGGTTAATTAAGGTTGCAAAAAACTCTTGACTGTAGAATTTTAAAATACTAAACCAAACCAATCGTGATAATGCAGGATTACATAAGGAAACAAGACAGTGTATCAGTCAAAACAGAGAGAAGGTGGATTTGAGCAACATGCTTGTTCCACGATTAAGCACACAGTTCTGAAAATAGATGAAGCAAATGCTCTAATAAGGCTTGAAGTACGTACAAGAGCAGGGCCGACTTTGCATCTGTAAAAAGACAGCTCCAAAAATATCAGTAAATCCAGTGCTTAGCTGTGTATCCATCAAATTTTCACACCCTAACATCTTAGCATACACCAGACTTATACAGATGAGGTTTTCCTCAACAACTTTTACAAATGAGAATCTCATCTCCTCTTCTGAAAGGAAAGACATGGATTATGGAAAGTTTATCTGTCCATCTGTTGAAGATGTCACACACTGACTAGAGAGTGCAAAAAGCACAGAGATGTTTTACAACCAAATCCAAAACTTACTGTAGTCTGAACTAGTGTAAGAGCCATATGCTTTGCAAAAACACCTCTTTTGCTACACATTTTTTTACCACAGCACAAAGAGTAACAGTTCGAAAGCTGCTGTAATCTTTATTTCTGAAAATAGATCACATATCTTTACTCTCATCTGCCACGTTCAGATAAGCTAACCGATCAGAAACCAGAAAAACAAGGAAATACTACACTGTGCAAGAAAAGCTAAAAAAGACACACTCCACTGCAGTAAGTTACCTGCAGTTTACAGGTAAAGTGGCAGCTTAGAGAGCCCAAGACCAGGAACAGGATGATGTGCCCAACAGAAGGGTTTAGTGGAACACCACATGAAGTGGTTTTACAGTTTTCTCTGTCAGTGTTCAAGACTTCCAGTAGGAGTATTTCAGATGAAGCCAGGGGGCCTCAGAAATATCTTTAGGGGGTAAAACAAATGGAATACACTTCATATTATTTTCATGGGAGCTTATAATGATATTATAATTAACTCAATTACACCACAAGATTAATAGTCTTTAAAACGCTCCCAGTCATTCATTACAGGCCTAATTAAAATTCTCTTTTGGTGCTGAGCCAGCAAGAAATATGAAACTACTTGGTAACTAATCATATATAAGTATATATGGTATTACTTTTACCATGCTGTTTGTTTCCGTGGTCACAATTCAGTGAGCAGTTTGGTCTGTTTTGTTTTGTTTGTTTGTTTGTTTGTTTGTTTTTTTAAATAATAAATAAAGATGACAAGAAAAATGGACAAGATGCAACTTTACAGGCTTCAACACCTGCAACAGCTTATCAGCTCACTACAATTAACCAGTTTATTTCTAGTTTTGCTGCAACAGTTAAGGGCTTCTACAATAGCAGATGCCTTTCCTCCCACACATCAATTAATTTGCAAATGCACTCAGGTTGTAGAAATAATGAAGTACTGAATGCTTTTCTATTGACAAGTTTTGCTGTCAGGAGGTGGATGCTGTAGGCGAGGTGCTAAAATGCGCTGCTGCTATATGCATGCCAAAAGAGAGGCATGCCACATGAAACTTGGTCGACAGCTAACAGGGCACATCAATTATTTTATTTACCCCTCTCTCACTGGAACCAGAAGGAAGAAATCCTCTCCAAAAGCTTCTTATTGTATTTTATCTAGGTATTTGTAACAAAAGCAGAGCTTTTGTGCTGACTCAAGAAACATCTCATATTTGAGGAGAAAAGCAGTGGGTTTTCATGTATTGTTATACATGCTAAAAAAGTTACATTAAAATTGTTAAGGTGATGAAGACTTCAGTAACTATGAAATGCTTGAATTCATATTGCCTATGTAATCTAAATCAGTCTGCTTGTGCTAAGGATTCAGACTTTGATTATGTGCTTCTTTCCAAAGGACCTCAAATTACCAGAGTCTGCAGGGTCACATGGAAGAAGAGGCAGTTATTCAGCACCCATTTTCACGCACAGAATGTTATTTACAGTATTTCACACAATGCCCACACTTATCTTCTCAGATGTCTTCTATGATATTTTCCTGCTTTATCTTGCTTCTTTAGAAATACTGTTAAATTTACCTTCATAATTCTCATTCCACTCATGTTGGGTGTGGATCTGAGGAATCTCAGAATTTTAAGAATACTAGATGTTTTTACTACATACTACATGTGTAGTAGACTTCCTATAGATAACAACTGCAGTCAGGCGCTCAGCAAGTCTTCGAAGCAGCCAGAAAAGGCTTTAAGCCAAGGTCATGGGGAGGTTGGAATCTCTACCCCCACTTCTATCACTTGCAGTAAAGGATTAGTCATTAGCAGTTCACCATTACTTTTTGTCTTGATCAGCCACTAATTGGAAGTGAAGCGTATCTTGCCAGCTATTCTCTGAAAATAAGTTAAAAACTGAGATTCTGAACTTTCAAATTAAATTCTAGACAGCATGTTCTCATGGATACAGACCCTTCTCATTTTGAGTCCTCAAATTAGAAGCCATGTAGTTAGTGAACACAGAACAGACAAAAAAAAAAAAAAGTTATGTTATGGTTAAGAGGCTGGATAGTTGGAGTTAATCCTTTCCACAAGCTTCCTAGGAAATATGAAGTCAATCTAAAAGAACCTTTGTGAACATTTAATCTTGTGTCTTACCTAATTCAAGTTACTTCTGTGTTTATAACTTGGCGAATGTGGTTAGAAAAAACAGAATATGCATGTGCTCACCTTTCGAGTCTTCCAAGAAAAGCAATTCCTTGTACTATTCCTCTCCAATTCTTCCACTGCTTAATTACCACAAGTGTTTAAGTCACACACCTCAGCTGTAGTCTGAATTTGTTAAACTTCTATTTTCAATTACTGTATTTTTTTGTCTTTGCTTGCTATAATGAAGAACCCTCTTATCCACTTTTTCCCCCTCAGTAATGATGTTGGTACAAAGCAAGTGAGTCATCCGTTACCTTTTCTTTTATGAGCGAAATAAATTGAACTTGTTTGATCATACAGAAGGAGCATAGGAACCCAAATGCTTTTGATCAGTTCTCATGTCTCTCAACTAGAAAACCCCAAATTAACAGGCACCTATACAAATGATAGCTAAGTAGTTTTACAATTAAAATAATACTTAAAACCATCTTCAAGTGTTAATAACTGAAAATGTTAGTACAGGTACTAACAGGTAAGGAAATTTGTTGTTAAAAATAGATGATTTCCTGCTTTTTAAAATACGCGATTTTCATGCTGACCTTGTCCCTTTTAAATTTTTATGGCATCTTCAGTTCCAATTTGAGATTTTCATGCGGGGTAGGCAAACCTTCTTATGTTCTGTATTAAATGCAAGACACCTTCTTGGCATGATCTGCAATATTAATAATATAACAGTACCAATTTCAGGAGCAGCAGTGTAGCATCAACACACGCAATACCTACACGAATAGAAATTTAACCACGTATCTCATGGAAGTTTTTAACATATCACGGGGAAAAGAGCAGGTCTAAGACATCTCAAACAAACTGAGATTTCCTCTTTCGCCACACAAACACATGACCTTGTCATGCTTCACAAGGTAACACCGACATAGTTGATGCAAGAAAACATATGCTTCTCTTTACTGGACTCAAAATAGGAATAGAAGGGATAGAGAATGATATTCGGGGCCAAACCCAGGTTTCTGAACACTAGACTTGCAGCTGTCACTGTATCCAGCATAAAATATCCCCACCCACACAAGCCCTACAGTACTCCTATCACTAATTGCCACAAGAGAATTTGAAAAATACTTTTTGGAAGTTATAAACACTACAGATTCTTTATTTAGCTAGGAATTTGCATTGATGTTATCAGAAGAGTTTTAAGACTTTAAGACTTACTGAGTCATTTTTAACTTGATGTGGGACACAGTTAAAGCCACAGGAAAACCTAAATGATTAATTTCTATGGATTTCAAAGGAGACTGACATACATTTGACTTTCCATGCATCAGCTATCTTGCAGGCACTCTTCAATAACCCAATTACCACTTAAATGTCTGTCTACCACCTAACCCACAGACATTTCAGTTCCTCGTCTAAATCTGGACATACCTTACTTCTGTATCTTGATAATCACTAAGAAAATCTTACCAGATCAAGAAACAGCATTCATCAGTACTGCAGTTTAAGACACCAAGTAAGCAAACTGTCACTGCTTTGCAGACTTCATTTATTAACAAACTAAAAATTGCAGACATCAACCTATTGCTTCAGGTGGCCATCATAAGAAAAATAAATAGAAAGTGAATATGGCTGGCCACAGTGGCTTATCTGGCAATATTTACTGGAAAGTAAATTAAAAGCACTAATGACCACAGTGCTACAAGCAAGGTAATAATGTTGCACTGGAATAGAAAACTCTTCTATACAGCTTCATCTGACCAAGAGTGGTGCTTCCTCTCTCAAACCATAAGACAAACTTCTCTGTTTTAACTGCTTCACCTTTCTCTACTAAAGGCCACGCTGCCTACAAGCCCCAAGGATATATTGCTCAGAACAAAGGGACACTACTGGCCTTTTTCTCTTTTTCTGAATGTTTCCCATTCCCAAGGAAAAAAAAAAAATCCTCACAATATTATGTAGTCTCTTGAAAACAGCTGGGGAGGTTCTGGAATGGTTCTTCTTCCCCTCACCTCTATCACCCAGCTCTCAGCTCCCTAGAAGGGAGCCCACAGCAAACGACAGCTACCCCACGGCGTGGCAGCGGCTGCCCCATGCAGCACTCCCTGCTCCCGTACCTCCCAGCCTGACTGAAATAGCAGCAGCAACAGCTCACCAGACTTCAGATGCTACGGAGAGTCAGAGCCTTGAGCTAGATATGAGCTGTCTGACATAGCCTCTGAAATACAGAGGAGAAGAAGTGTTTTCCTTGCTGTTGAATTCATTTTGTGGTATGTTATCCAAGCCACTCCTCTAACCTGGGCTGGAGAACTCCAAAGTCCAGCTGACTCAGGAGAACAGCACCAACTTCCCTACACGCAGTTTCCATTGTACCAGAATTTCAGTACCAGCCTATTATGAACTGGTCCCCACCCCATCCTATCAAAGCGCTTCCCATAACACCACAATGCACCTAATACACATACTCTGCCACCCTCCAAAACTTGCCAGTCCTGAACAGCCACAAAATGCTGTACCCTATATTCTCACTTATTCTTACCTGTCTCACCTCAAAAACCAAAGCGACCCCTTATCCTCCAACAGTTTTGAGCTGCCCAAAAGCAAACACCTTATGGAGCTTAAGCATGTCACAGTGTCCATTGCTGCAGCTACAGCGGGTGCAGAACATCAGCAAACTATTGGAAGTGACTAGTTGAGCCTGAACAGTGAATTGAGAATGTAAAAACATACATAGAAGGAAAACAAAAAAACCTCTGCTTTTTGCTTTGACCAAATCTTTTTGGTCTTAAAGACAGAAAAGGAAATTACATTTAAAAAATGACACGATTGTTAAACAGTACAATTAGGTTTTAAAATAGACACAAGTTGATAAATTCAGCATTAAGTTTTCCAAAAGTATCCTCACTCTTCAGCAGCGCATGTACTTATACAGCCAAAAAGGATCTTTCTGTATGAGATCATACCGCCAGCAATATGACAAACTGGTGTGCATTTAAGGAAACTGGGGCGGTGGTGGAACAAAATACTGCTTTTTGCAAACCATGATTTTTTAACTTGTTTCTATCATTCCTCTAGCTACAAAATCTTTTGTAAATGAGGACACTACCTATCTACATCCCTCCCAAAGTTTATTTTATCAAGCCAGTAATTCAGCAACATGAACAACAGACAATTCACTCAACTAGTTTTTGCCTGAGGCTTTAAAAAAAATAAAAATAAAAAAGCAAAGAAAACTTATAAATGGTGCTGAAAGAGCTGAAGACTTGCACACTAAACAAACAGGAACAATTGAAAGCCATGGAGCAGTTAGTAATTTATACTACTGAGCCCAATGCTTGGACAGTAAGGAAAACAGATGGCTCTACAATATGGAGACGGCTCCATGAAGAGCAGTCGGCACAGAGATGCTGCAATAACATCGTCACAATAGTTTGTCTGGTTGTTGCAACAGCCACAGCAACTGAATTGCATCACTTCAGGGTATAAAACAAAAGTAAACAAGAGTAAAACAAAATAGAACTTATTACAGTTATCTTATATTCCCTGATAAAGCTTGGTCTAGTTGAGGTCTTTTGGACAGCCCTGCATAGTTCTGTGCAAATACATGAGCCTAATCCACCCAGCGCTAGCAGTGTTCCTCTTCCTGTCCCGTCCCCCTCGCAGTAATTCTGCATCATACTGAACGGCTATGAACGTCAGCTATTTAGTTCTACTTTTAGCTCTGCTTTAAATAAAAGTGTGCTGAATGCAAGCTGCATAACGAAGGCTCAAAACCATGGAGATGGCACAGACTGCAATTGGGCAGCATTACCAAGCTGTGGGGTTTTTATTTTTTGGTTGGTTTTTTATTGTGTTGTTATTGTTGTGTTTTTTTTCTCCTGTCAGACTTATTTAATTTATGTAACAAAACCAAAATTTGCCAAGGGAAGTTTCCAGCTACACGCTGGAGCAGACAAGCAGCTGCCTGGTTTAAAATGGAAGTGCTGCTTCAGACCTTGAGGACATACTCAGAGGCAACGGACATGCAGCACACATGCACATATCAACATATGAAGAACAGGTGAAGCACTTCTCAAATCCATTATACATTTGTCAAACTAGTTTGTTTTAAGTATTACATTTCAAGACCATCATGACTAAACAATATATCAGTCATGCAAGGACTTTTAATCATCTAAAAATCTAACCTGCAACTTTTCAGAAAGGCCAGATCATTATAAACTCTGACCACAGGAACCTCTTAAAATTATATATATATATATATATATATATATATATATATGCATGCTCTCTAGGGAACTAGAGCACAGATTAAAACCTAAGTGTAAATCAGAGCATAAGATTCTTCTTCCTCTGCAACTTTCCTATGATAAACCAGGTTGTTTAAAGGGCAAGGTCAGTAGCTGGAGTTAACAGAGTATCATCTTGCTCTGCACACGAAGACAGGTGATGCTATTCAGCTACAGATTATGCTGACATATTTTCAAGACTGTTTTAATTTTTAAAATTCCATTAAAACAAGTGGACAACATGTCTATTCTTTTTCTTAAATCAAAACTCACTAAAACAATTGCCGATGCTGGTGTAAGGCAGTGGAAACCAAAGGCCTCAGCAAGTAGTTTTACAAAATGGTTTAGGAGTCAGGGAACTTTTGCTGAAGCATCAGCCCCTCCAGGCCTCTGTGAAATATTTTCTATATCCAAGCTTTCCATAGTTCAGGAATTTGATTAAAACAGTCTCCATGTATTGTTTACTCAATAACATTATCTACCAATGTTTCCTGAAATGAAAATGTTTCCCTATGAGGCTGCAACAGCTTCTGGAACACAAATTCAAACACAAATCCTGTTGAAGATGAGAAAAGTGCAATTTGTTGTGAGTAAATACACCAACATATACAGATTACAACTGAAGTTCAAAGAAGAAAAGCTGAGTAGATTGGTCTGAAGGTGTAAGCTCAGCAGAGCTATAAATGAAGTCAGCGCTTGTGTTTAGTTTGTAAAAGAAACATGAAAGCACATTATTGCTTTCAGTGAACAGCCAAATATTATTGTTCTTTAAAGTAATAATCAAGTAAGCAATAAAGGCAAGTTAATTTCAAGGAAGAGGCTTTCAAAATACATTTCTCATTTGGACTTAAGCCTGAGGAGTACCTTGTACAACATGAATTAGAACAGAACCTGCACGTATAGTCACAGCATTTTGCCTGCCATGACTGCTGCTACTGGTATTGCTCTTCTCAAGAAAGCAAGCTATTACGATTGTTTAAATACTTATTTTACTTAAATACTCTTGATAATAAAGGGATTTTTCTTCCCCTTTTCTAATGGGTATTTTACATTGGCAACTGACGGATCCTATATTAAACAGTTGTCATTCAATACAGCAATCTGCTGCTCCAGTTACCAAACTGAAGAAAGGAGGGATGCTAGAGCCCTGTGATTTGAAGAGAAAACAAGGGGAGAAAAAGGCATAAAGTTCGTACAAGACTGCAATAATCCTATTGACAGGTTTTTTTTACCTTGCTAACTTCCTTCCACACAGAAGCATTCTTTTATAACCTGACAATCCCCTGTAGCCTGGAAGCTTCATGAACATATCAGAGATTCTTGTTTTTAACCTCTCTGAAGTCCCTGCACAAATGTCTTGCTAATGTACTGACCAGGATGACATACAACTGCATGCATGAAAAGAACAATCACATTTCCAGTACCCTACATGCATTACTTCTGCACTTTAGAAAATTTGTTTCCATAAGTACCCTTTTAATGAAGACAGACGTCATCAAGGGTAAAAAAAAGATTTAAGCAACTTGCAAAAAACACAAATACCAAATCAGTCAGTCAGGCACTGTTTGACTTCATCAGCCACTGGGAAAAAAATCACAAAGGATTTGCTGCTCCTCTGATTTGATCATGCAAACCTCTGAATACTTTGCCTGGTCCATTATTTATTTAAAAAAATATTCTCTCCATATTTACCAGGAGCGTAGTGAAGACATTAGTTTTCCAGATTTCACACAGCGGCTGACAAAGCAAAATGCATACTGAAGTTCGCAAGCCATAAGAGCAAGAATCTTTCAAAAAGGCCACCTTAAGTAAATGCACAATGAACGCCGCCTCAGTCCACTCCAGCAGTCTTCAGCCACTGTTGTATGTCAGTGCCTATTTTAAAAGCAGGTCATGGAGGCTTACAGAAAAGCCACAGACCCTTGATTTCTATACATCTGGGAATTACTACATTTTGCAAGTTAGCACATATGAAAATGCACTAAGGACAGTACCCTCTGAGTTAATTTAGACTCTGGGAGTTCTACTATGAATAAAATTTGTAAATCAGCTAACATTCCCTACAACAGATTTTTTTTGGAAAAATAACTCTTTTTAAGAACCACCTTTCTCTGCACTGTTAATGCAACAAACCCTTACTATAGCATGACCATAATCAAATATGCATTTACTAGCCACACAAAATAATGAAGTTACTTTGAAATTTGTTTGAAGATTAGCTAAAAGCATTTGCAATGCAATATCCTCATTCAGGAATAGTTCTCATGCTATTCAACTCTTTCATTTTTTCTCCTCTGCTGCTCTATGGAAGATCCACACAGAAGGACAGCAAGTTTATCAATACAAGAAAAGAGCTAAAATTAACAATAAATAAAGTCCTATTAAATTAATATAGCAACAGTGTGGTTCATGAGGGAAAATCTGGAATAACAATGTATTTTGGTTTATCAATTTAAATTAAGCCTTCCTCTGCATCAAGCCCTTTTTCATTTCAGGACTCCTTTTCCTTTGTTGCAGGGAAAGCGAATTGTACGTGTGCAGGTGAATGTTCTATGTTCCTGCTATTTTTAGTTTATGCAACCTGCTATGGCAAAGCAGTTGCATCATTTGGATTCTTGCAAAAATTAAGAAATGTATTCACCTCTGTATGCAGGTACAGTTACCTATCACATGGGAATACTGACTTTGAAATACCACATTTACAAAACATAATATTCCAAAGCTGCTTGGTGTCTATGGACATCTGTATAACACCAGGCTGATTCCTCCCAGTCGAAGGCGTCCATCCATTAAGAGCGTTATGCTGACCCTCTCTTCCATCTGTGCTGCACTTTGAACAGACAGTATCATCCCTTGGATGCATCAACTCTAGCAACTGAAAGGATCACCTAACAAGACAGCCAGACCACAGCTTTTCTCACAGCCTTCCCCTGAAAGACAGATTTGTTTCTTCCACTTCTGTAGAGTGCAGTGGACGACCTCTCTCCGCTTCAGGTCTTCCAGAGGGAAGGTGTTGGCTGGGGGAAATACAACTAACTAGCTCCCTCATCAACAGGAGAAAGCAAGCACATTGACTTGTGCCCTTTACGTATTGATGCTCCAGCTGAGTAAATTAAGATGTACAGGGGAAAAGCAAAGTGCACCAGAAGCGGGTCTATGACCCAGAAAAGCATAGTAGCGATTTTATATCTTCTTCAATCTTCCCAAAATGTGATTACAGTTGACCTTTAAATCTAGTAGATCAACTAATCAATTCTGCTGGAACAACCCTGTATGTGATCTAAGAGCATACCTGTATTTAAAAAACTTCCAATGGCTGCCTGGCATAGGCATTTTCTTTTGCTGTAAAAGTTATCAAGATTTGTCTCAATTGATTTTACTTGCAAGAAAACCACAACATCAAAACTGCAGCATCAGCAGACACTAAAGGTCTTAGCTTCTTGCAGGATGAATGCAATATCGATAGTTATTAGGACGTATTCATACAAGGTACACAAGAGGGATGGAAAGAAGATGCTAGTAATCTCACTTAATCCTAACGCTGCCACAAGTCAGGTTCTTTAGACTGTGGGAAAAACAAATGCAAGGAAAACTATAAACACTCCAAAGTATTTGCCAGGCAAAAGGTTGAATTTGAAGCTACAAACATATTTAACAGCTCTTTAAGCAGTAAAGCTTTCATGTTGTGTTAGATGTTAGTTTTACTTCAGCTGATAAACCGTGCTTTAACAAAATAACCCAAAAGAGGGTTCAGGATGATATTCGTCCATAGCGGGCTCAGAAGCGAGATAAGCAACCACTCATGATCTTACTCATAGGCAGCATCTCTGTCAGACTTCTCAGACTACTAATTCTGTAGCACAATCCTTTTCCTAGATGGGAAAACAAAGACATGCATAACAAAGTGACTTGTGCAACCCCATCCAGCAAACTGAGGAGAGAGGAAAGAAGAGGACCTACAGCACCAAAGTCCCTCCAGTCCCATTATAAACCTGGCAACGCTGCCAGTCCTGAAAGCTTCACCCTGCCCATTAGAAAGGTTTGGAAACGTCCACACATGGTATCATCATACACTTGCATTCACACAGCCAACTAGATAGTAAGTTCTTTTATGCAGAAAGTCATTAACTTCACTCCATATTACGTGCTAGAGTGTCCAAAAGAACCAGGGAATTGGAATGAAAGGTTAGCTTTTGCTTTAGCAGGCACAAGAGAGCTTACAGACTTGATCGGCTCTGTGATCTATGAAATTTCTACGAACAGCTTTGGAGGAGGCACCAAGCAGTGGAGCCAGCCCCCCCTCCCCAAGATGGCACTGAGAAAACTGAAAATGCTACATTGAAAATTCTGAAAATACAAGATTGGACTCCAGAGTAAAACTGAACCATAAGGCAAGCCAGAGAACTTGTTAAGTCTGAGTGCAGAGACAACTGCAGAGAAAACTCTAAATAGAACCCAACTGAAAGCATATGGGTAGGGCAGGGAACATTAGAATAAAAATCTAACTAATGGTAAAACACACAGTGATGTTTTTTCTTAAGTCATGTAGGAAGAGAAACATATATCCAACCTCATTGAGAGATAACCTTGCAGGGAAGAGGAAGCTATTATCCTTTTAACTGCATCTTATTTGATACAAAAGTGACATTTTCTCTGAATGAAGAATTTTTAACATAAAGAAAAGCCAACTTCTGAAATGAGATAGAGCCCAGTAACACTGCAGTAGTTGAGAATGTCATGATTTCCATCAAAAAACTGTTTTGCAGAGATTAGGAACAGCTGTTTCAAACTGAATTAGACTAAAACTGGAAACAAGCTGTCAAGACCCAAAAAATATATTTTATACATAAAAGAACATATTTGATTCAGCTGTTTTATCGTGGTGGTCAGCCAAAAGAGAGAAATAAAGTAACATTATGAGATTCCAGACGTTGTCGCAAAGACTCTCTCATTTTTAACACTCTTTATGTAGATTTATTCCTTTGAGCATTTGGAATAGGAAAAATGTCAAACAGCTCATATCACAGATTCTTGAATATTTTCAAACCATGGGCAGCTTAAAAGACTTTAAAGACACCTGAGGACTCTTTCTGCTCTAGTCCATGTTCTCCGCATCTTCTGTAGCAGTAACAGGATGTTGCAATAAGGAAAACATACTCAATTGCTGTTGCCGTGAAAAAATCAGAATAATTCACTTTAACCCACCACTTGTGAGTAACAGTACATGCACACAGCTCCTTTCTGGGCATGCTTGCAGATCCTAGGAGGCTCTTAGTGGGTATTTTCAATATCATTTTTCACAGGAATTGCAGTTTCATGTAATGAGAAGTAAATACATCTATTTTAGAATATACCGTAAAATGTCACATCGAGATATAATTCCTTTGTGTCTAACGGCCCATGCGGTACACAGAGCACCTCTTACACACCGCCAGTTACACAAGCTGAAAGAATCCAAATACAGCCACTAAATTAATCAAGACTGGTGCTATTTGTTCCAAAGCACAACTGTGAACATCAAAGAAGCCTGTGATTTTATTACAGGCTGTAAGATGTAGCCATTATACTCTGCTTTCCAATCAAACCTAAAGTAATCTTGAAAATATCCTTAGCATTTCAACATGGTCATTACTTCTCATAATAATGATATATACTAATTCTACCCAATAAGTATATTAGTTATTACTGTCAGCTTGTCAGGATATGTGCTTTTGAAGAAGAGGTATCTGGGAACAAGCCAATTCATGAGCATATAAAAAAATTGCACACTCCAAGAAATGCATTTTTAACTCACTAAGACACTAGGCAAGTTTGCAACTGCAGTCACTTCCATTTCACATGGCTTGCACAGTCTAGCTTCAGGCATTGAACTTGAGTACTTAGGTTCTCAGCAAACTCAGTAGAGCACCATAGCGTGACTGAATGCTTCACACTAAGCCAAGAATCTCACAAAAGAGCACAACAAGGTAACTGCTGCTCAGGATATAGAAACTTTTGATCTTTCCGTGAAAAGATCAAAAATGTGAAAGATTAGCACCTGGTAGAATCAATCTGCTTCCATTAAATCTTCTTTTATTAAATTCAGAGAACAACTTTTTCTAGGTATACTGTAACTGAACAAATGTCAGTGGCTAAAAGACTTTATTCATGTTTGTTTCTTGTGCAAGTGGAAGCCTTACACTCAGGCATTTAAAATTAGATCAAATGAACCGCTATACATACTTGAGCCAACCTTATATCAGAGAAAGCGATAACATGCACTGATAAGTCATCTTTATCTCCAGAACTTCAAGATTTTACAACTCTACTAGATTTAAATGCTAGCTCATACCAAAAAGATGTACCAACAACAAATGGAGTTAAGAGTGAAGTAGCTCTGAGTGCAATGCTCATATTCTCATCTCTACTCTCCTACCAACCCCCAAACCTGCCCAACTGTGGCACTACTCAAACTTCTAGGAGAGCTAAGATACTACTGAACAAATGTGACAGCCATAAAGTTACATAGGCTACAATTCTTAGTACCATGTTTAGAATGCTTTTTTTCCCCCATTTCTACTCCCAGCTGATCCAAGACAGAAGAATATAATCACAGGGAGCAGGGAGGGAAGAAAAAAACCCAAGCCCATTTCTCAAGAGGCAGCACTTTACAATAGAAGAAAAGTCTTGGTTTTCTACAGAAGAGTCATTCATCAGAGCTCCTGCAGAAAGCAGAACACCAAATTCAAGTATTCTTAAAAGCTGGGTCAGATATCTGGCCAGACCTGAAAAGTTCACCTGCAAAACTAAATGTTTTTCGTAAGAATGTAAAATGACCACATCTACTGCAAAGTGTGGACTTCCTTAATGGCTTGGTTAATGTTATTAGTGAAATCTCACACCTTTGGGGAAAACAGACAACTTGCTTCAAATTATCAAGCAAAATTTTATTTTATTAACAGGAATATTGTGGAAAGAGCAAATTGACTCTGAAAGGTCATCCGAGATCAACTGCGCATCTTTTCAATACACCTCTACCTATGTCAAAACCAAAAACCAGGCACACATATGAACAGTCATAGCACTGATGTCGTGGTCTGTCATTTCTTCTTCACATTCTTGAATTGTCACAGCAAGAGCCACAAAACAACCGATGCTCCTGTAGGGCAGGATTATTCTGGCCTCCCAGGAAATAAAAATCAGTATGCATTGATTCCAAGAGGCAAGAGATTTCAAGAATCACCACAGACCCTCTGCGTTACATGCCTTCAGCACCAGAAGCTCAGTATTAACTACTGCTGTATATAAAACTGCTATCACATTTTTGCCAAACGTACATTTCCATGAAGCGGGAGCTAGTGGTCTGAATTGCACTTTTGATTACATACAGCTCCATGCACACTGTTTCCAATCTTATTAGCCTTCAGGCAATTTCCACATTCTGTAGAACAATTATCAACAGTATCTGATTAAGATATAATAGGGAAGAATAGAGTATTGCTTACATGCAATTCAAACAACTAAATCACTCTGTGAACCGTCTGAGGGAGCCAAATTTAGTAACTCTAACAGAGAACTCCAAAACAGATTAGAGATGAGCACACTTTTGCTTTAAGAAAATCAAATAATAATCACACAAAAGGACCTGACAACAATAGTAGAGCACAACAGAGTGACATCATTAAATTTTCCATTTTATTTGATTTCCTCTAGAAGCTATAAAAAAAAAAAATCTTCTCCATACAGAGAATATCAATGGGATGTTTATCACCTGTATCAGTTATTTTATATTAGTGTTCATATTCCTTGAATACCCTTCATATGAAGGTCCCCAAATGCTTTACAAACATCTTTAATTTGCCTCAAAGAAAAGCAAGACCCAACTCTGAGTCTCTGAAAACATCCTTTGCGCTTTCACGGTGGCCACCATGCACTAGATGGTAAGTCAGGCTTTCATCATCAGAAGCAAGTCAGTCTGAGCCATCGAGAGCTGAGACAGCAGGCAAACGTGAAATTTAAAGGAATCCTGGGTCCAAGAGTTTCTTATAGTGCTCCTCTTGTTCCGCAGTCCTACATATTCTTCAACTAATCCCTAGACAACACGGATTTCCAGTTATACTTTGTTGTATTTCTCAACTTCTAAAAGCAAAGCCTTTTCTTCTGATCTAATGGTTGTACCATGACTTATTCATCTACATACTGCATTTCTGTGCCTGTGTATGGCTTAGTTTGATTCAAAGTCTGTTACTAATACAAAGCAACGCAGTTTTAACCAACTGGGTTTGATAACTGCATTATACAGCTTAGAAAGGGAAAGCAATCACTGACACATAATTCAGCCATCCAACATGAACTGTATAGAGTTCTTGCAGAGGCAAAAATAAAAAAAAAGGAGTTAGGGGAGGAAGAACCAGGAGTAGGCAGAAGTGTTTTGGTTAAAATAGAGCAACATCAATCATCTCCATCCTGAAATAGGCTAACAGCTAGAACATTAATACTTATCAAAGAAACAGGGAAAAAAAACCCACTCATTAGTAAATAAAGGTGTTGCAAAGCATTAAATAATTCCCACCAGCTGACAAGGGGGCTGTGATTTATAATGGTGTGTATTGATACATCACTTCCCATAATTAGGAAAAGTGAGACTGGTACTGCTTACAGCATTATTTTGATCAGAGCCCTGAAAAATACTGTTGAATAACAACAAACACCAGGCACAACAATAGAAAAACACCACAGCATGTTCTCAGGCTGCTTTAGGTTCGGAAAAAAAAAAAAAAAAATTATAACAAATTCCAGTAAGAAAGGCAAATTCTGTTTGGACACATGTAACCTTATTTCACAAAAGATCCTAGTGTGAATTATTACTATTATAATTCTAGGAAGATCACAGATACAAAATATTCAAACTAGAAAGCAAACAAGCCAGAATCAAAGGCTAATTTTTTTTTTTTTTTTAACTTTTGGGGTTTTTTAAGGCAAAAAACTTACTCATCATCACTCTTCTCTTCCTGGAGTAACAAACTAACCTCAGTCTACTGAAATGTCAAAGAAATTCAACTAATCTGCATACTGGCACAAGGCAGCATATGTGGCAAATTCTCACATGCCATAGCATCTTTTCAGTAGTACAAAGGATAAAAAAATATTGGTAATTTAAATTTCCTTTTGTTCCAATTATTAGGTGTCAAAAATACTTTTATAGTTATACATGACAACAATAGTTAAGATAGCCCTAAATTGGATTTTTGTACAAAACCAGCATAGGGATCAAAGGCAAAGAAACACACAAGTCCAAGAGCTAAAGATTCCAGGGACATCCAGCTGAGGAGGGAAGATGCATCCTCCAAAAAGAAGATGGACATAACTGATGCTTTCCATTCCCAGAGCCCCCAGATGCTGCTTTAGGCAGGATCTATAGGAAGAATAAAACTCATCCAACATACAGCAGCTGATGATTCAGACTTTAGTTTTACTGTTGCTACTACACCAAACTTTCCTGTTTTCATCATGGTTTTCACTGCTTCTCCCTCTCACTACCTTCACTTTTTTTTAAAAAAAAAAAAAAACCAAAAAAAGCATAACTCAGAGACCCTCTGAAAAACGTCATGTCCCACCTTCTTCCTTCTCCAGTAAAGTACACAGAGACTATTGCAATTCCTGTCTGTCCCCCCCTTTACATTTTGGTAGAAGCACTTTTTTTCCCTGATCATTGCTCTTCCAGGGCTTTTCCCCCCATCACTGTAACATCAAGGTTAATTTGCACACTACCTGAATTTGCCACCCCTGCCATTGCCAGTCACTAAAATGAACCGTGTAACAATGAAAGTCAGTATTCTCCAGGCATACAACTGAGCAATAATTAATAACTACAGCAGTTGGAAGCAAAGAGGTAACGACCTGTTTCCTAGTAATATTTAAAAAAAAAAAAAAAAAAAAAAAAAAAAAAAAAGCAAGGGCATTTCACCAAAACATTTGCCTAAGATCGCACAAAATTAAAATCCCTTAAAGGGCATTTTTCCAGACTGCCAGGCAAACAACATTAGTCACTAGCTGTATAATACCTGGCATCTACAAAAGCCTTTCTTTCTGAAGAACCCAATGCACTTGAGACACATTTAGACTAGAAACTCTCCCAAGAAGTAGGTTAAATATTATTATCCTATTTTATCTGTAAGAAAAATGAGGCACAGGAAAAAAATCCTTCATCCTGTTCAAGGTTACAACAAAAATTAATAAGAAAACCAAGAACAGAATCCAACTGGCCCAGCTCCTATTTTGTGCCCCGTGTACAAGACGCCAGCAGTCCGTGTATCATTCATTTCTCCAGTGACAGGAATATAAACTCCCATGGTTTATCTGCACAGAAAAGGAGTCCACAGTGTAATCCCCAAGAGCCTTTCCACTCCAGCTCCCTCTGTGAAGCACTGATTCTGCTCTTACAAAGCAGATTAAATGTGCTCTTCAGAGTGCAACAGAGATACTCTTGTAGCGACTCATCACTTTGCTTCAAATCTTATTTTATTTTTTCATTTCTTCCCTTCTGTGAGCAAACCAAGGGACTTTGGTCACTTCAAATCTTTTAAGTAACTTCTTAGAGTTCCTACTGAGAATACCAGGATCTCAGAGTGCACTGCTAACTTTCCCACTCTTACGCCACCAAGCACAAGTACTCTTCAAAAGTAACCTCCAGAAGCATCGCGCACGCAGATGATCCAGTTACTGTGATAGTTTTCCTCAATGCCACACATTTGTCACTGATATTACAGTACACCTGAAAAGAAAATGTTTCCCAGTTTGGGTGGATAAAATCTCAGCAGTATAAACTGGATTTCCATGCAACAATATGTCACAATATTATAAACCCACATTTTTGTAGAAAAAAGCCCTGAAAGGACAAAATCTTGGCCATCTGCCTGAACTTCCAAAGAACTGCCAACATAATAATTCAGTTACATTGTCCATGCTACTGTAAAACTACATTAAATTCAAAATGTTTGAGTGCATCCAAAATTTAAAATTAATGTTCCTTGGAATGAACACTTCATTTGACAATCGAGAAGAACAAAACAAAAAAATTACTTCAACAGTGTTCCTCTACTATTCTGGTTAACATTTAATGTCATTTATTGTCATTAAACTCAATATTTGTGTCTAATCAATACTAAGCTACCAAGGGCAGTCGTAACAAGTCTGGACTTTCTCTACAGGCTCTATTGATTTCTTTTTTTGAGACCTACAACAAACACAATTTATACAAATAATTTATCAGGGAAAACATCAAAATAATTTAATAAACAAAACCTATATATTCCTTTTCTCTTCTGTCATGTGACAGAAAATCATTTTAACTCATTAATGGTAATCTCAACAGTTCGATTTTTAAATTTATGTAAAAACAAGAGGAAGCTATGAAGTAACAAATTTAAATCCAAATATTTTTTAGTGTATATCAACATGCAGATCAACAGTATTTTTTTTTCCATTTTGTATTTACCAGTATATTACTTTTAAATAAATTTATGACAACAACTGTCCAGCTTTGTTCAATTGGAATATTTACAATACACTGATACTGTAAAGTTTATGCAAGTTGACATAATCTTCTTCTCACAGATGAGTAAATTAAATCATTTGATCTAAATCCTACTCACCCAGAGAGTCATAAAGTCAGAAAAGGTGATTTTTTTTTGCTTTCTGCTTGAAGTGGTAGATAAGAGCCTTCCCAAACACAGAGTTATCATGTTTAACTCCTATCTCATGATGATAAAACAATACCACCACCACCACTCACATATGCAGGTTCAAAGTACAGAAGTGTTGGAATTGGAGTAAAGCAAATGACAAATGCAACTCTGAAAACAGTAGAACATACAATACTGCACTTCAGTCAACTTAAAATCAAGGAAAAAAAATTAAAATAACATCACCTGTTCCAACACTACAATCGTTCCAAATTTCCTCTACTTATACTGCTGTTATTATTTGAAAGCCTGAAAACAAACTCCTTGGTGCAAAGTGGGGGGAGGACAGACGACTTATAGAAGACATAGAAGACAGTATTTTCACTTGGCCAAGTAAACTCTGCTAATCCTGCTATCACTCAGCAACTTAGGGAAGACTTAGCTTGCTGCTATCCAACAAACTCAGTGTTTAAGTCCGGTAGAAAGAATAATTGCATACCGTTGGTTTGGTAGTTGATCCATTTTGCATATACCCTTCAAAAAAACAGACAAAAGCAAGTAAGAAATCTCTACTAGTGATTAAAGCTCAAATGCTGGGCATGAACTACTTGACAGTACCCCATCGAGAGACAGGAATCTCTCTCTGTAAAAGCATTTGCCTTGCTCAGTATATGATAACACTGCAGATTTTCTGTTCCACTGGAGTCAATGGAAACACCTTAACAGACACTGCCTCAAGCATACACAGGGTGAGGGTATACAAACACTCTGCCAAGGGCAAAGAGGATGAACAAATACACACTAGAGGCAATAACTAACCTCACTAAAGCAGCAGATGGAAAACAAAAGTTTACACCACTCAAAGAATTGAGTTCAAACTCCTGGATTCCAAAAACCTACATCTGACTGTCAGCATTCTGGTAGCCAGATGGGGCAACCACACCATCACAAGCTTTGTTAAACATTTTATATATGGTTAAGTATATAATATTGGTTTAAACACATCATCAACAAGGAATTATCCCCTCAAAAAAAACCCCATGCCACCCAGCACTGAGAACAAATATCAAGAAACAATTGCTTAGTAAAAGATGCTTTTATTCATGAGATCATGGTCTGATCCACTGCAGAAAATAAGCAGCACTGAGGAAGGAGGAAGGCTAGCATAAGGGCACTTGTTACAGAAGTGTCCTGAAAAAGCAAGAAAAGTGAGTTCTTCCAGTGCTCGGTCCAAATACAAGGTCACATCTCTTTTTTTAAAAAAAAATCAAAATTGAATCAGCATTTCAGTCTAGCAAGTGACTTTTAAAAATTCCTTTCATCTAAATTTAAGCTGATGCATTCTCCCCATGGCAGTTTCCCTCAAATGCCAATATACTGCAAGAGAGAAACACCTGGTAAAGAGAAGCAAGGCAGCAGCATCCTGCAGATCCAGTCCCAATTGTTCCAAGTAGCATCAGGCCACACATATACAAAACACAAACCCTTCTAACTGCTCCTGTTATCTTCAATTTCAGCTGCTCAGACACAACAACCACATTACAAAAAAAAGTCAACCAATAAGATTGTACATAACTACTAAAACCAATTTCAACTACAGTTACTAAACAGAGACAGTTCACATGAAAAAACCCCCGACTGATGTCTACAAACTTCCTAACTTAGCAATACTTTATCTGAATTACCCATACAGAATGATAGCTCATTTTTTAATCTTATCTAATATTTTATCTTCAGTATTGCATTAGAGGGCACATACGGATCCTTCTGGGAACAGCATTTCAACTGTAATGAAGCAAACCTCTTTTCTTAAATAAAATTGAAGAGAAGGGGAAAAACAATTTATCAAGTAGACCTAAATACTGTTCCATGGCTACTACATGCCTTCATGCAGCATGAAAGAATCTAAAGCAAAGAAGAAAAATCCTTTAGGTCTTGCTTGCAGTAAGATCAACTTAAACTTCTTGTGCTTTTCAGCTATAGCTTGTGAGCTCTGTTAAACACCTGGAAAAGTAAAGTTCCTTTGCAGCTGCATGTGTGTGTAATTAATGCATTTGACAAGCTGTTGTGTTCCCAAACAGCTGCTTCCATTACACAGACAACTCTACCATCTGCAAAACTATTGGGTAAACTACAGTAAGTAAATATCAGGATAGCAGGTGCTAATAAATAACAAGCCCTGCCAAGAAAAAACTTTCCTTACAGAAGTGTGTTAATTTTCCCCAATGTACTTTCCTGTACCCCCAGAGCAGGCAAACTTAAGATACTCAGAAACAGAGGAACTGGTGTGCTATGACTCACAGGAGCAGTAAAATAAGGTTCAGGGCAAGTATCTCTGAAATGACAATTAAATGCAACTCATTCGCTACTGCACTAAGCCAAAGAGTTAGGTTAGTAAATTTGCACCTGAAAGTGGGTCTTCTCAAAAAACATAACTCGCCACAGCTATACATATTAAAGTTGGAAAGCATCAGGTAAGCCTAATCTCCTATGTCAACACTCACAACTTGGAACAGAGGATTCTCTATTTATGTCTGTATTATCTTCACTACACTTCGTACCTAGCAATTCTACTTAACCCAAAAAGTTTTTCTAACATCTAGTATCTCGTGAACCACAAGGAACAATAACTAATACAGCCTCAGCTGAATTTAAGAAAACAAAACCAAACAAGCTATTACTTGTGCAACCTATTTTGCAGAAAAAAAGACTAATAGGTAGATAGGATGCCCCTCCAGATTTACAAAACTGCGTAAGTTTTATGTACATTCATACACTAAAAAAACCAAGCCAAACAAAACCACACAATTTGGTAGTACTATGCTTTAAAGAGCTTCATGTGGTTTATGGTATTTGGAAGTTTACTCTCACTATATTCTCAAAAACTAGATGAAAGTATCACTTCCAAAGCAGAAACACTGATACAAGAGGATCAACTGAAAATCGCAGCTTTTCAACAAACAGACCATTACTTAAGATAAAACTTCTGAAACACTGGTTTGGGAACACAGGGAAACACTGAAAAACTGGTTTGGGTTTTTGGCGTTTTGTGGTTTAAGAATTACAATTTCAGGCCTCTAATTCTTCTATCAATTTTACATTAAAAAAATAATACAGCAAAACGTGAGGGGTTTTTAATATATAGTACTATGTATACTGCTTCAATATACTGAACAATAATCTGCTTCTCATGAGATAGCCCATAAGATAGTTGTTATTACCAACCTTACTTATTACTGTCCTATAAGCTACTATTATCAACCTTCCCATATTTTAAAAATAAACAGAATGCATTGAAACACGCAACACAAAGTCTGTGTACTCATTTTCCCTATATTTCATGAATGTCTTTTTGGAATTGTACCACAGTCCCGAAACTCTACTCCATCTATCCTCCCCTGGCAGCCAAGTGGCTATTCATGCCATCAGTAATGCATGAACAATCAAAGAGAAAGGAAAATGCCCTTATCTCAGCTCATCAAAAATACAAGCAAGCAAGCCACAAAGGGGTCACAAATTAAAAATTAAATGCAGACAGACATAAAGTCTATTGACACATCACCACATCTAAATCCTCCCTTCAAAGCAACAGAAAAAGCCAGACACACATAATAAGAACAGAAGGTGGCCAAAAGATGTAATGAAATAACACTTATTCAAGAAGTGTATTTAGCAATGAAGAATTAAGCAGCAACACAGAGCATCAATAATGTCCTTGCTACTAACAGTAAGTCCAGCAGCTAACACCCTCACACGGGCTGAGGAACAGGGGCAACCTATCCACACCAGCTGGTTACTGCAAACCCTAGAAAGTGTACTAGTAAAATTCAGAAGAACCATTAGATAGAAATTAGCTATTTAAATGCAACTTATACAGTATCTTTTATTTTAGCTGTAAAACAGAAGTCAAATATAGCAGAGATAAAAGAAAATAATAATGATTTTTCTCCTGGAACACTTAACTGTGTTTATGAGTACACAAGATACTAAAACTTTCTGATTTCTGAAATCAGAATCCCATATTACAGAAAAGTGCTCTTCAGAGCTCCGTAACACTGTAAGTTAATAAAAAACTCCATTAGAACAGCTTTATCAAAGCTATTTCATTATCAGCTGATCTTACTCTGATAATGACCTAAAGTAGTAATCAAATCACTAAAGACTTGACTGCATTACAAGTTTAGACATTTTCAATTTTAAATATTAGTTTTAGTTTTTTCTGAAAGTGGCAAATGAATTTTTTCTTCAGTAATCTAACAATAAGAAACACAAGCAAACATGAAAAATTTTCTCAATTAATAAATCTCTACTTAAAAATTCTTCCTATCACCCATTTTCCAACCATACTAAATTTCTATCAATGCTGAATTCTACTGATTTTAGAAGACGTTAACACATATTTGTATTCTGAGAAGTGACTGTACAAACAAACATTATTGTGGTCATCTCTTTTAAATCTGAATAATAATAGATTGGTTGGCTCGATATATAAGAAGAATTTGCCTACGAAGTATTTGTGTAGTCTGAAAGTCTTCCTTGCTCACGTATTGTAATAAATAATTTAAAGTGGAATTGTTTCCTTTAATGCCCTAAATATTTTCAGATTTATTATTCCTGCTTACTCTTGCTGTCTCATATAAGGTTGTTAAAAGCTACAACTCTGAAATGTCTTATTAGGAATAATTACCGTAACAGAAATGAATCCATCTTTCACATTTTGTAACAGCTCACTAGTATTTCAAACATAATTTTAAGCAAGCTTTTAAATATTTATTCATTTAAATACTTCTATAAAAAGTAGTAAGCACGCTCAAAAAATTCAGGATGGAACAAGCAATCTGAAATATAGTGGTGCTGATACAGAGACCATTAATAAGTAAACACTGCATTATTGCAATTATTTAATAAAAATCAGATGTGAGGACAGGAGTATTGCTGACCCACAAGTAGCCTACATTCACAACAGAGAAGGAAACATACCCATCCAATTTCTGTCTCTAGATATATTCAGCATACAGATTTATGAAACTGAATTATGCTCACGAGAAACAAATTTCTTTCAACAAAACCAATTAATTTTTTAAAAAATGTAAAATTACATTAACAGTATTTGGCATTTTTTCCATTTTTTTTACATTAGTTAAAATTCAATGCAATATATGCAGTCTGAAAACACCAGGTATCCCAAAACTGTTGAATACAAAGTTACTTCTGAGACCAAGTGCAAATACTTTTTAGCAGCAGAAAATGGTATGAAAAAGCATCAAGATTTCTGATGATGACAATTTCCCTAGACCTTTCCTTCCTAGAAATAGGTTTGGAGGTGACATAAGCTCTTGATTCTCTGCTCTAATATCCCACTGCACTCTGCTACAGTGTTTACTGTCAGATGCAAGGACACAGGGAACTTTTTATTTTGTATCAACATAAGACATGAAGAAGCTAGCATGGAAAGTATTGTTCTGCTTGGGAGTTAACAACCCCTTTGAAAAACAGGAGCATACATGACAGGAAAGCCTCCTCAATTAAAACACCACTTTTACCCTTGAAAGTACATTTAGGTACATATTATGCTCCTCAACTTCATAAAAAAACTCAGCAATTTTGACACAGTCTCAAACACTCATATGTCTACTATATCATAAATCAAACATTCTGTAGGAATACACAACTAAATTACACTAATGTATTCTGTTACCTTATTTGACCACTTGTAGGCTTGAAGAAGTTGGCTGTAAAGAGGTGTTTTATCCTGAACAGGATCTAGGCTCAACAGTCCACTGTTGTGCAGGGGGTGGTTCTCAGATGGTTTACCAACTAGGTTGCTCAGACGCTCCAGCTCACTGAAAGAAAACAGAATGGCATTGTTTTAAAGTCAGATCTGCAGATACAGATATCCAAGATGTACAATCCTCCTGCGGGGACAGCAATCATGCATGATATTTCAATATCTAAGTGAGTTTTAAATGCCTCCCCCTAATTTGGTAAAAAGAAATTTAAAAAATCACTCTCATTATCCAAACAACTTAAGTGGTCTGTTAAACCCAGTGCTTCTCTGGATGTTAAACCCAGTGCTTCTCCGGAGAGAAAGTTCAAGTCAAGAGTCTTTGTAAAACAGTCTAGAAAGAGTCTAACTATGGCAGGTCCTGTTCACAAGCACTTCCAGAACCCAGGCCATCTTCTGAGCAATTCACACCCTCAGAAACTACAAAATTCTGATTTTAGCATTGCCTGCAATACTAGAAGTATTTTTCTAACTACCAAGAAGGCAGATGCCTCATCATTTCACTAAAGAACTAGAAACTAACATTGTCCTCATATAAATATACAGAACTGGCATTAGTCCTAAGCCTGGAGATGGTCCTGCAAAGTCTGTGATTCCTCTAAGCTAGTATACACATTCCAAGTTCTCGGGGCAAGGAAGCATCTTCTGATTTCCATGAGCAATTTGTACGTCTGTAGACATGCATAAAATACTCAACTAAAGCATAATAAGCACCATTTTCCTATGAAAAAAAAAAAACTCACTGTGAAATGATCTATTATTGCTTCATATCTCATCTTTTATTATTAAATGTAGTGTTTGACAGAAGTTAAGCAATTTTTAAAACTTGCATTAATCAACTGTAGAAGAAAGAATGACTACTTTGAATACATATAAAAATGGTTTTTCAAGACATGACTAATCAGGTGCCTTTCCTTTTGACGTCAGTTTCCACTAAATTGAAAGCAGGATTTGAACCCTTCAAGTGATGACTTCTGAAAAATCTCTGTAAAGAAAAATCCCAAATATCTCAATTTGCATTTAATGCAGGTTACAAAAACACCAACAATCAGGGAACTGACAGTTAAGAGACTTCCACTCTTCACCACCACAAATTTCTTCTTTATTTAACTATCATTTCTACAAGTATCCACGGCCTACATTCATTCTAAGCCTCTAGTGATGTGAACGCTCATGAATGTGCTTAGTATTTCCTGACAAAAGAATACAATAAATGTGAATAGACATAACAACTAAGGAGTTGTTGAACTGAGATCCCATTCAATACTTTCATGAGATGAGCTAAAGTCCACTGATAACATTAACTTCAATTTACCTTGAGAGCATTCCCTTGCTACTTGAAACCTGTAGTTCCCAAATGTGTAACAGAATATGCAACATTCAGGTGCTATATAAATTACAGTATTTTGGGGCAGTTATGTTTCAAAAAAAGGCAAATGAAATATACTTTAAAATATTTAAAAAATAGTTATTTTGCAAGGAATCAGGGAAGAAATGATCACCAAAGCACTGATAAGCACCTCCACTAATGCTGGGGAAGAGATAATGAAAAAGGAACCAGTGAAGTTTGATGAAGAAGCTACTCTCAGACATGGCAGTAAGGACAGGAACTGACCGTAAAGAATCGCACAAGAACTTCACAGCACTGAAATACCGGATGATAAACTGCAAAGTAGAGGAGTGTAAAATCCTACACACGAGACAAGGTAGGTCAGAGCCAATTGCTATCTGTTATTGTTTGGGAACAAGATTTCAGGGTTATACTAGATAATTCTTTAAAAAGCTGCTGAGCAAGACAAGAAGGATAACCAAAGGAATAGCACAGCTTCCACGTAGGGAACCATGAAGCCTCCTGAAAGTGAAAACAATAAAAAACAAAGGGATATAACAGATGTCTATGAAGCTGTATACAACATCTTTCATAAGATTGATTGTCTACCATCTTTCCCAACACGAGGGAAGAAGTAGGTAACATATTACCAGAATCAGAACTAAAAATCACCAAGGCCTGTTAGCCAGCAAGAAACAAACTCTTGTCCACAAGACCCTGAAGGAGGCCAGAAGATGTGCTGGGAGAGGGTGGTTACATGCTGGGGGCACCTCCCTGGACTGGGCTGATGGCTCCCCGGAGGATATAACCGACCTGTGGCAGGATCCACACGGACCATCAGCCTCAACACTTTGTCTGTTTACAGGAAACACACCTGCTGGTACTAAACAAGTACACTTATGCGTACTAAATTTCCAGCCTTACAGGTTTTGGTAGTAAAAGGGCCATTCGTTGAACCACTTGGATGCTACTGAATAGTCAGAGCTTAAAACGTGTTCGGTCTGTTTTGTTTGGGGTTTTTTTTAACAAAAACTTCAAAAAACAGAGAAAAATCTCACTGCAACCAAAAGCATTTGCCTTCTCAATGCAACCTCACTGACAGCTGCTTTTCTAAAACAAAACAAGACCAAAACCTAGGTAAGTATTATGAGCAGCATTCATCCCCTTGCAGACTGTAATGAAACACCACGAAGGGGTAAGGCGAACGAGGTTGCAAGGAATAAAATGGAGCGTTTTCGCATTTATTTGCCTAAAACTTTCTCCGGGAGTGGAAACGGCACTGCCGGGGGCCTCTGAGGGACCAGGCCGGCCCTGGGGGCGGCGGGG
>NW_020799122.1:5069401-5076979 GCF_003259725.1 Athene cunicularia | reverse complement strand
CGCCGCCGCGGGCGGGGCGGCCGCTCACACCCGCACTATAGAGCCTGTTACCCGCCTCTTCTACCCTCAGGGATTTCTTCAGCAAAGGCGAGTCTGCCCCCCGCGCCCTGGGACAGTCGCGGCCGAGGAGATGCCTGCCCGGCCGCGGGGCCCCGGAGCGGAAGCAGCGCGCACTGGCGTGTGCTTCTCTCCCCTTCCACAGAATTGTTTTTCCCACTCAGACGCCCCGTTTTATTTTCCTGTGCTGCTCATCACGCTCTGCTCGCAGTATAGGGTATATTCCCTCTTCTGGATGTTCTGTGGATCTGTAGGGTGTTTCCCAGACACAGAGCCCGAAATGGAGCCATTTAAAATAGGAAGCGAGGGCCCCCATCCCGCTCTAACCACTGCACCTAGCTTTCAGCAGGCAGGAACGCTTCTGTAAGCTCTCACGATTCTGGACAGACTGAAGATTTGAAGGTTGGGCCCCGTATTTCGTGTCTCAGCCGCGATTATGCTGAAATCAACAGGACAGGGACCAGCCCTTCATTACTGGGTGTTGGCGAAGCACTGCACAGTTCGAGTGCCAGCATAGCACTAACTAGTCCTGGTTTGATTTTGCAGGACCTGCTTGTGTTTCTGATGCCACCGCCAGCTCTTTTAGCTCTTAGAGTTCAGCTAAAATAAATAGAGCTAAAATAAATGAAGGCCAATAGTCACTCCAGACAGAATAAATTGCAGCACAGGGCTAGGGTTTTTTTTTGTTTTCTCAACTTCTAAAGTAAATAACAACCTCTTTCATAAAGTTATTAATTAAATTCAGTAAGAAAAATCCACACAGTCAAATCCTTTAGTCAGGGGAGCTTTTTTTTTTAATATGTAAAATGGAAATGAATTCGGCAAGGAACAGCAGATGTGTCAGCGGCCAAGTGAAGCGAGGCTTTGCCCTCCACTCAGTGACACTTCTCTGTCTATCATGCAACAGATTCTGAAAATTGCATCTGATCAATTAATCTCAGGAAACATGCAAGGTATTGATAAGTGAAACCATATTACTTAGCATGAAGAATGAGAAAATGAAAAAGCTGGCAGTTCTACCTCACTGAATTTAGTAATGCTGATGTATCTGAGCACAGAGGTAAAGTAAACCTGGAAGCAAACATAGTCTGAATCAGTGTAGTTCAGCCTACATAAACAGTGAAATGTATAGTGCTGTACTTCAAAGAATCAGCAATGGACTGAGCACACAGTGCACAGGCAACTATGAACAAGATAGGAATAGTTCCTTGGTAAAAATGCACTGCATCAAAGGATAGCAACCAGAGGCAGAAAGGACAGAACTCTCTCAGCCAGACTGGTGACTTAGACTTGTTTATGGATCTATAATATTAGTTATCTTAGACATATAATACCTTTCATTGGACTATAATAGATTGGTCAAGAAGGCACTGTGTTATTATAAGGGCATGCTTGTAGGCTGAAAGATCATTCCTGCATGGCGTTATTCTTTTTTTCCTCTCACTGCAAAGTTCAGACTCTGGGTGCACATTGCAGATGTCTGTAGCTTCTTTCATAGGGTATCCCTTGGAAATGGATGATTATTTTCCATTTCTTCCCCTCTGATGTAAGATTTATTATTTTTAAAAATATATTTTCAGCTGCTAATATTTATTTTAACTATCTCCAAGATCCCCATCATCATCATTGTGCCAGAGCACAAGGATTTCTGATTTTACATTCTACCTGGAACAGTAAAAGGGCTTGACAGTTGTTTTACTATTTTTAAACTGTAAGGACAAAACGGTGGCCTGAAAACAAACCCATAAATGTATAGGAACCATTTGGAACTTTCCCCTAAAAAACAAAGAGCACAACATAGCTTTGGCTTAGAGATTCAAAGGAGGCCATTCACATTTTTTGCTCCAGGGATCTGCTTTTCCTTGCATAAATGAGGAGCCAAGTTCTCCTGAACAGACAACGGGCAATTCAGAGCACCAGGAACTCTGTTGGCTCTGTGGGGAGTTAAGGCAGACTCTGCTTCAACACCTAAAGATAATGGCTAAAGAGAACAGGAGTTCCTGTTCCTCTTATCACTCCTCCTCCTGTTTTGCCACATCTAGAAGGAAAAGACCGTGTAATTTCGTGTGCTCATTTGTAGAGCATTGCCTTGCCTAAGTTGCTCACTGCTTTCTTTTTAAGCAATATTCCTTAAGTGGCAGCTTGCCCAAACCAAGGCAGTATGCTAATTTCATCTTCATTATTGCTATATTGTAAATGGGCATTATGGATATTAAATACATGAAACCAGGATATCTCTGAGGTACCGAGAAAAATCTTTTTGCCTTGAAATCACTAGTAAACCATAAAAGCAAGAATCCAGCTGATGTTCAAAACATCCAAAAATCTTACTATCTGACAGCTGTTGAGTGGGCTCCTGCAAAATTATTTGGGTGGTCCAATATGAACACATATCCACATCTGAGCAAGTGTCAGAACTGACATCTTGTCCTCTCCACCAGCAGTTCAAGGACCTAGTGATCTCCCTCCAAAAAAAAAGATCACATTTAAAGCATATGGGTTATATCCACATTGCACAACAGTGTCATGTAGAGAGATTCAAACAGCAACTGCAGTCCTGGAAGCAGCCTGCTCTGTTAGTTCAGCGTTCTGACCAGGCTAATAAACCCTGCCTCTCAGCATTGCTAATTAGCTCTGGCAGACCACTGTGCTAACACAGTGATACTACAGCTAGCCCAGTTATCTCCACACCCTGCTGCACTGTGCCATGTAGATAGACTAAGAGATGGAATAGAGGAGACTGCAGTGAACTGCCAGTTCTGGATCTGTTCTGTGGCTAAAGAGAGAATTTCATTTTGGGTGCTGTCAGTCTCGTAATGTACATAAGCTCCAAACTCACTTGGAGAGAAAGGGGGGAAAAAAAAGCAACAATCCAACCTGGCATCACATGCAGCTTGACAAGAGCAGTGCTGTTCTCTTCCAAAGCAGAAGCTTCACTGGGGAGCACATAATTAAGAAGAACCTTTCACAGCAAAGTATGTTATGGCAATATTACTCAAATTTCAGCTAAGAACCAAGTGGGCTGTAATTAATCAGCAACATCAAAGAAAAGGGATGATTTCAGAGTCCTTGCAGGGGTACTGTAAACAATTTGTTACAGAAGAAAGTGCCCAATTAGAAATGCATTCTCATTTAAGATACATTAATTTTTTTGTCAGAAGAGAAAACTAATAGCAACTATTGGGTTTCGTACCAAGTGCAGATAATCTCTCATGAAATGTCTGGACAGGACTCAACCTTTGGAATAACTGACATCATAAGAAACAACCTTTAGCTTCCTCTGAGATAGATAAATGCTGATACTTATTCTGCGGCAAGCTGGACTGATATTCATCACCAGGGCCTCTTCATTTCTTCATACTTCATTGCTACATTCTTGACAGCACTTCACATAAATGTAATAAACTGATTTTTTTGTTGTTGTTGTTCAAATAATTGTGACACTCAATGGTACAATCGGTAAGATATTCTTGCTATTTTTACATTCCTATTAATTTCTTTCAGGTTTTCAGCCCTCAGTTAGCCACAGAGTTTACTACATGATGCATTATTGAAGCAGAAGAGAAGCTGAGGGGTTATTGACTCGTGTTTGAGGCTTCTACCAAGAGAACTGAATGCATTCTGCCTCCTTTTAGACAAGGTTGGAATGGCAAGACATTTTCAGATGTGGGGGAGCCTTGATCTTCAGTGCTATTTCTTTCCTATTGTTCCCTGAATCAGAATCTCCCACTATATCCAACAATAGTGAGCGAAAATCTTATCTGAACACTCCTGCCAGAAGAAAGAGTGAAACAATGAACTGAGCTGACAATAATGTAGTTATCATCAGATTTCCTGTGGGATGAATAGAGTTAGCTTTGTATTGTTTCAGGCTCTCAGGCGACCTGGCTCACCTTCCAAAGGATCTCCTCCCATATTGTGGTGTATGGAAAAAAGACCCTGGAGGCCTCACAGTCCCCTTAGGGGGTCACTGTAACTGTAGGAACTACAGTTTTCATGTGGCTGTTCAGTTCCTTATCCAGAGTGTTTTGTTTCAGTGTATTGGTTATAAAGTGTCCACATCACACACAGAAAATCCAGCACATAACAGATTTGTCTGCAGAACCACTCAGGACTGGGTGGATTATGACTCTTTGATTCCCTCTCGTCTGATGGAACTGGCACCCTTGATATCAGTTTTAAGATAATTCAAAGAGATCTCCTGTTATGCTGTGCTGCTTCGAGAGTTTTGGTCCCTGGGGATGCCAATTTAACACCTTATTCCAGCACTGAATTTACATGAGAAGTGTAAAGCAAAATACAAAAAGTAAACCATACCCAGCAAAACTCACGGTGTTATTTTATGCATGCGGAATTCTGTCCCAAAATATGTCAAATTTTACTTGCAAAAATAAAAGGCTGCTGTTTTATTCTGTATGTGTGCAATCTGCAGAGAAGTATACTCAGCCACTTCTTTTCTTTAAACATTCAGTGATCAAGTGTGGAATCTGATGTAAAACCGAATGGGAAGCATCATTATTTAAAGGCTACATAACTGCTTAAAATTAGAGCTGTGAAGGCATCAAAAATACCAGAAATCACAGATGGTTTGCAGATAAATTCACATTGCATTTAGTCCACTCAACATCTAAAAAAAAACCCCTATGCTTTTGCCTTGCTTTTCAGTCTATCTGTTGATGCCTGCTCAAAACATAATTTCTTTAAATTGGGCTTTGAGTTGTGTTCTGCTGCCCTGTACATTCAGATCCTAGTCACTTTGAAAAATCTGCACAAATACATGTATTTTTAAATGATGTAGTTAAAATTTAATATATTTTTCACACTTTCAAAATGACAACTATCCTGAGCAGGTTAAATAAGACATTAGCAGGGATGAAATAATAGCAAGAACAGACAAGCAGTTCTGCAATATGCAAGTGGCTGAGACAGAATGACCCAGTTGCTTCTTCTTGACTATATTGATGATTCTGCAGTATTAAAGTCAGTTAAACTCATTGTTTTCCCTATCCAAAGACTGCAGGATCAGGCTTTTACATAATTCTGGGATATTTGTGTATTCTGTAATTTAAATAGTTAAAGCCTATTTGCCCTTTTTAATGCCCAGGCTGTATTTTCAAATGTTCTGTCTTGTCCCCTGGGTTTTCTCTCTGACACTGGTTTGCTCTGGGGAAAATTCCGCTTCCATTATCATGAAAGACCAGGATTTGGCACAATCATTCCAGCCTCACTGCCTAGCAGCAGTCAGCAGAATTTGTTGAATATATAATGCTTGAATTCTACTCCTTACCAGTTTCTTGCGGAGGTAGGATTTTGCAGCAGGCAAGGGGAAGCTTGAAACTTGATGGTTATTCAATACGTGGCTGAGCACATCCACTAGCTATTGCTTTTAATTGAACGGGCACATGAAAGTTTTAGATGGCAGTGTATCCACTGATATGACAGTAAATATGATGGAGTTCATGGTACGATATATGGTATTTCTTCTTGCCAGGAGCAAACTCCAACCTGCAGCTTGGAAAAGCAGAGGTTGCTTTTCCCCAGGCTCTTTAAAAAACGTGACACAGTAATGATCACTGAGAGAAGTTCAAAGAGTTCTGAAGTTCCTGATTAGTAACTATTATCTGAGAAAAGTGTAACCTTGTAAGGCCTGACATGAACCAGATTCAGGCATGATTTTGGCAATCTTCAGCTTTATTCCTTTTAAATACGGATGCAGCACGCCAAGCAACCACCCTGCCTAACTCCTGAGCTTAGCTTTCCCCATTCCACCAGCCACTTGCCAAGAGTCATTTGCTCCAGTACTTCCTACAAAAGCCAAGCTACTTCTCATAACTCTCCATCCTAATTAAGCTACTCGCTGGCTTTTATAATCACCTCTCCATAAACCAATCAATCTCAGCAGGATTTTTCACAGATGAAACTGGGCTGATCTCCCCTTAAAGCACCAGCCATCCTGAAACAACAAGGTCTTATTCTTTACTCTTTTACTTTCAGGCCTTCTTTCATTTCTTTTCCAGCTGTAAAAGAGAGAGACAAACAACAAAAATAAATATAGTCAAATATGCTTAAGGCTGAATGAGGGCATGGAAACCTGCAGTTTTCCAGACAAGTCAAGCAATTCTAGCAACTGCATAGATCAGTATTTTCTTTCAAGCTGTTTCATACTCAGTGTAGTTCATCAAGCCATTAAGACAGACAGACTACCATGCTTTTTAACAGACATCCAGACAAAACAGTCAGAATAAGTCAAAGTTCTGGGATATTCAGAACTTAAGCATTTCAGAAATTCAGTACGTCATCTTGACCTTTATTCAAGAAAGCATCTGAACCAAATTTGGAGTACATACAAAGAGACTTTTAAATCAATAAGCCTTTCCACACCCCTGCTGCCTGCTTCAAGACCCTATTTCTGGAATCTGTAGGGCAGCTAAACTGATCTCAGTTGAGAGACTCGCAACCAAAAGAGCATTTCCTCTGGAGTGGGCTCCATCTGAAAGGCACACATCTGAAAACTTCACAGGGCATCCTGGAGTCACTGCAGCACACCACATATTAGCAGGACACAACTGGCATTGCTCAAACTGCCACCAGACTAGATTTACTCAGAAGCTTCTACTCCCACAGACACGCAGACATTGGTATGGAAAACATCCTGCATGAGAAAAAAAAAAAAGTTAATCAATTTGGTGTTGTCAAAGGCATTCCAGTGTGTTTCTTGCTGTCTCGTAATATGGGATAAAAGGGACATCGATACTTGGAGATAGTGGAGGCACCATATGATGTGGAAGTAAATTGGCTTCAAATAAAAGACTACCTTCATTTTGTCAGGACAGAAAGAGGAGCATATGCACACACAGTGGGGTCGCATTGCTACCGGTATCCCCAACCAGTATCTGCCCTGTCTGGGTGTTGCTCCACCAAGATCAGCAGAGCCAAAAGCAACGTGCAGGAGCGTGCGTTGTCAGAGCTGGCCTGCTGCCACTCTGACATGCCAGCTGATAGCGTCCGTGGGCTAGGGAGGACCCCGAGCCATGTGTGCCATGGTCAGCAAACACAGAACAGATTGTATTTTTTTCCAAATCTGAAAAAGACTTTGCTTTATACTTGGACCAATATGCTAAACTGCGTCCAGTTAGCTCAGAGAAAGGTCAGAGATATTTTAAAGTAAAGAAAGGCCATCTCTGGCAGCTGTATCCAATTCAGAGAGATATATTATCCCCAAAGGAACTTTTCTGCATATTCCACTTACAGTTACCCTGGCGCATGCATGATACGGAATTGAGCTATGTTTTCAAGCAGAACCCAGCCAGTCTTTCCTAAAATGAGACAGAGATTTTCTAAACAGACAATCACTTCCTGGAATTTGCAGGTCTAATTCCATGCTTCGGTATTTAAGGTCTCAAAAAAAAAAAAAGTGACATCCACCTTCCTTCTTAAAAAAAAAAAAAAAAAAAAAAAAGAAAGATTTTCTTTCCATCCAGAGATTATTTAGTGCTCTGTTATTGACACTGCTTCTATTGA
>NW_020799122.1:5048393-5069351 GCF_003259725.1 Athene cunicularia | reverse complement strand
GGGGGGGGGGGGGGGGGCTAAGCAGTTTGCAGGTACCTGGCTGTATCTCTTCTCAACTGCAGCAAGAAACGCAAAAGGAGTGGACAAGAGCGGTGCTAAGCAATCTTGTTATCATTGAAAAGCTGTTTAATTATTTCCCTGTAAGTGGTGAGATAAGCTGCTAGAAGATAATTTGTTTATGGACACAAGACGAAAGAAACACCATATAAATGCCATTTCCCCGTGTAGCTCAGTCTACAAGGTGTCACAGAGAACTGGGTTCAAGACACTAGATGCAAATGAACAAAAACTTCAGGTGTCGGATGCTTTGTGAAAAGTAGGGGCTGCCAGGCAGGTCCCTAAAGCAAACCTCCTATGACCTCCTGTGGTGAAGATGCTCTCTTGTACTCTCGTGAGGATTCCCATCACATCACGGGAAGATTCCTTCTGCTTTTTGAAGCCCACAGAGAATGGAAAGTATTATCCTGAGGGTTTGGAGCATTCCAGCCTCCAAAGCTCCATGAACAATCTTTATGCTTAAGACACAGGGATTAATTCTGGTCACCTTCTGAGTTTAGAGTGAAGCTGAAGGAAAAAAAAAAAAACAACCAACCAAAACATTTAGATGCAAGGTAGAACCTGCTTGTTCTCAAACAGTACAATATTGGATCCCAGACTCTTCTCTCAAATACATCTACTATTTTAAACAGAGACAGACTTCTATATATGCTCTTCTTCACTTAAGCCAAATACATCGGTAAGTGCTGATACAGAGGCTGTGAATTTGATGGCTGAATAATGCTTGCGGGAATCCTTAAGAGACCAAGAAAGCTTTCTCTAGAAGCTGTCATGCACCTCCCTGATGGATCACAGCTCACAAACCATAAATGCATTTAATGTGGGGAGCAGTCAGGACCAGATCTTCAGCTTCCCACAGCAGCTGCTCTGTTATGGAGCTAAAAGGCGCATTTGTGCTTAGTTTTCTTACCAGGTACTAGCTGAAATGTGACCCAGACACCTTTAAAGTTTCTATATATCAGGTGTAAGTTTTAAATATTAGCTGGAAAAGAGGCATACGAAGAACTTCAATGGCTGAAGAGACCATGGAGCCTCGGCAGTATTGGCAGCTTTCTCATCCAAGTGATGCCATTTCTCCACATCCCCCACTGTGATTTTGGTTCGCTCCCTTTTTAGATATTGCCCATATGGATTAGAAGAAGGAAAGGCAAGCACTGGCCATTGCACGGACAAGGAGACCTATTCTATTCCTTGTGCCCCCTGCTTTTTCTTTCCACTCCTGCTGCGGAGACCCGGCAGCTTAATTCATACAACAGGAAAAAAACCTGAACACTGTAACTGCAGGAACTACCTCAAGATGAAAATCATTATAGAGGCAGTGACTTAACCAAAACCAAGCAAGCTGTACAAATAAACCACACATATATATAGGTTCACCCCAACTTTACAACGTTCTAGCCCTTCTCTCCTTCCCTGTTAATCGTGTGCTTCTGAGGTTCATTTTCTAATCACTTCTACAAAAGATACTCTTCTCCTACAGAGACCTAATCTTTTTACACTCCTCTGCAGCTAGCTCTGACTCCCTTGTCATTTCCTGATCCAAACCCTTTTGATTAATCATCTCTTAACAGGTTTATCAATCTGTTCTGAAGCCCATACACAGGAACATACATGTTCAGCAGATATTTCCTCCATAACCTTCTCTGCTACACTATTTTGGAGAACTGTTCCAAACTGTGCCAGCTAACTCTTGCTATTTGCAGACATGGGAGATGGGATTCTAAACCATAGGATTTGCCAAGGTATATATGAGTATACTAGCAAAAGGATATTTCTTCTCATTCCCATTCTTCAAATAAACTGTACTAGTAGAAGGACTTCCACTGCTTCAGCAGAAGGTTTTTGTTGATAGGAAATTAGTTTCACCTCTTGCACTGGAAACCAACATAGCAATGATAATGCAGCTTTTGACCAGGATGAGTTGTTTTCAGTATTCACAGCTGCCAAAAAAAAGTAATATGATCACTGTCTTAACGAATAAAAAGTAGCTTAATTCTGTTCCCCAAAATAACCTGTACTGTTGATCCATTCTGAATTCTTTTTCTTGCAAGGCTTTCCTGCAGAGATAACAACATTAAACAAATTAGCAAATTACTCTCCCTGCAAGAGCCAGGTCATATTTCACAATTAGAGAGGGAGTCTGATTCTTGCTTGGGTGAAAATAAATCCACAATAACAGTATTTGCTAACATTCCTGTCTCAACATCCCTCCTCAAAATAGTTTCATTTTGTTCTATTTAATGCTTCAGCATAACATCTTAAAATAATGTCAATAATTACAAATCTCACTGGTTTATTTTAGGCACTGTTCTCCCAGAGTGACAGAAGCACACAGATTGAAAATGTTGCTGAAACGATTGCTGGAAGATAGGAAAAACACTTCTAAGCTTTGCTTAAGGGGGTAAAAGGAAAGAAATGCTCTTTGGACATAGTAGCAAGGAGGTAAACTTTCTAATGATCATCATTTGCTTAAAGCCCAAACAGGATTCTGTGATAGTAAACTAAAGCACTGCAGTATCGTGAGTTCATGGTGTAATATTTTGGCCTTTGTGGGATGTTATACTGCAATATTGAAATGAAGGATCATACTCAGAAATCTGCAATCTGGTGCCCCTCTCTGGCTGTCATGCCTGACTCTAGACAGAAGAAACCCAGTATAGCATATTGATCAAACTCCATCTGATGTGTCAGTTAAAAAATAGCCCGTCATATGTAAACAAAAACTATGCAGACCAAAAAATTCTTTAAAAACTTCCTCTCCTTCAAGTTACTAAAGATCTTTCTGTTGCTATACAATGAGAATATTTTTACAAGGTTTATGAGCTCTATCACTGACCTATTCATTTTCTAATGCCTGAAAAATTACAGAACTTCTCTTGCCCATTGAGTAAAAAAGCAAAGCCCTTTGGAAGCCTGTTAGGAATACAATATTTACAACAAAGCACCATGGAAAATCCTCCCATGAAATTTTACAGCAATTTCCTTGGAAGAGTCCTTTCCACTGAGAACAGCTGGACTTAATTGCAAATGAGCTGACTGAAGGAAGTACATCTGATTGCAGATGTAATAAAATTCATGCTTGACACCTTAATTTTTTTAATATATATTGGCCACCATCAAATCACTGCATTTGCTGGTTTGCAGGCTAAAGCTATCAAAGTTCTGGCAGGAGAATAGACAGGGAATGGAAAAGCTTGTGGAGTCCTTCAAAGCTTGGTGCTTAAGACACAGCTTTTTAATGCTATTGATTCCTAACAATCAATATTTTTTTCAATAACAAAGTCTCATATTACCCCTTTTCCCAACCACCCTTCACAATGAACTTAGTTAGGATGAAAAAGCACTTAATGGCTTTCTTTTGAGGTCTTTTTTTTTTTCATGTTCATTGCAGTCTCTTCTTCCTTACAAAGTTCACCTCCCTGAGCCCTGCTGGCTGACACTATGTGGTTGTGGAGTGGTTGGCCAGGTTTTTTCTAGTGTAACAACCTGCCATCATGTTGTAATTTGAGAGATTTGAGACAATTCCTTTGAAATTAATGAAATTGCAACAACATCAGCCTTTAAGGTTATTTGCTTAGAATCTGCCATAAAAAGCAAAGATTTGTGCTTTTTCCTCATTCCTATTTTATTTCTGTGAATAACTGAGCTACCAGTGAGCTTCATGAACAAGGTTTTAAAGTACTTTTTTACCATTAGATTTGCACCAAAGCAGTCATTTCTGTTGGGAGTCTTACACGATGACTTTTCAAAAAGTAGGCCTGTTGGCAAATGCAGTCCTTTCACATCATGAGAATATGAAACTTTGCTTAGAGACAGAACAGAGGGAGTAGGAACTGTGATTGCTGCCACCTGAGATTGCCTAAGAACTGAGTTTCATCGCTGACTAATTGCAGGCAAATTGCTTCTGCTGGAACGTATACTGAGTGAGCAGTAGCAACAGTGTTTGCCTGTGGAGCAGCAAGTTTAACAAGGATGGAATAAACACTAAATGCTGCCTGAATCCTCCTGCAGTGGAAGTATATAATCCCCTTTCCTCTTCAGTCTGTGATATGGGAGAGTGGGATCAGCATCCCCATCTCCATATTGCTCCACTTTCTGCTGAAGAAAACACTGGGATACTCTTCCAATTCTCTCTTGTCTCCTGACCTATCAGGATTATTCCTGGACAGAAACACACATTTCTGTGAAACAAAAAGAGTTCTCTTTCATCAATGTGTTGTGAGCTGAAACTAATGATCAGGGCTCATTACAAACAGAGGCTGCTTTTCCTTTTTTTTTTTTTTTTTTTTTTTTTTCTTTAAAAATAACCTGCTGCTCCACCGGCACCTAGCATGATGCTAATAAGAGCTTCATATAAAGGATGTTGCAGAATCTATAACAAGTAGCTTCATTTTTTTTAAAGGAGTAGCATTCACTGCCTGCTTCTGTAAGTGGCTGTTTAACTAGGCCTACCAAACATTGCAGATACACACACAAATGCATTTTAATCAACCACAAAACCTCTCTGTAGCATAAGTAGTTAATGCAGCTATGCCCACAAGAGCACAGGTAAATAGGCTAGTAAATATTTGATAAACTGTTGTTGCGTGGGATAGTAAACATAAATATTTAGTATAATACTTATTTACCTTTATATCCTATGTGTAGAATAATATATACATTCAAATGTTTTGTCTGGTAATACTACTCATAGACATGTGCTTAGATAAGATATTTAATACAGTGTCATGATGAGGGCAAGAAAACGAAAGGATTAGTTTATAAGATACATACACAGACATACAGCTATATACATATTTAGTTTTCTTTGTAGAGTAATTGCACTATGAGAAACAAATGCAAGATAAATATCAGAATCTCTTTGCACAAAGTGGTATATGTTGGGCTTTTAACATACGACTTGTCAGTTGGTAGGGAATGACCTTGGGGGGGGTTGCATTACAAAATGCTGGACTGGCATGAGGGCAGATTTTCAATGAACACAGTATGAAGTGCAAATATCACTCCCCCAAGGCATAGCCCCAAGCACAGACAGATTTCATGCCTTTCTTATAGAGTAAAATGGAGGGTTTTGGTGATTCTTTAGAGAAATGCAGGATGCAATCACTGCAAAGATAAAAATTCCTTACCAAAAGCCCTGGGAATGCACTAGCTCCCTAGCAGGGCTGCGACTCATCCTCTGTAAGGCTGTCTTCTGCCTCCATCCTGAAATAGAGGTGGCGTACAGTTTGACACATTAATATTTATTACAGCTTGCAGTGCAGCAATAGTCCTATATCAGAGCCGACTCTATTATAGAACAGACCTGCATTATAGCAAGAGGTGGCCCTTTACAGGGATTTGGTTTTTCTGCCTGATAACACATTTTGGACTACAGAGTCTCTATATACACTGAAAATTCCTTTTACAGCTACATTGCAGTTATGGTGACAGACAGCCTTTATCTCCAGTTGAGGGCCTTTTCAAAGAGTTCCTTGAGTTCTGATTTTTTTTTTAATGAGTTAAATGAAATTTCTTGCAATACATGTATCTGTCTGTGCACATGCAGGCTTGAGTACTGTTTAGTAGCATCTATTTTGGACCCCTGACCAAAGCCACAATGTCAGCTTGACCAGAATATTTTGAGCCAAAGTAGAGAAGTCATCTTTGGAGGACCAGTAAAGCTGTAAAAATTTAATCTCTAATTCATGGGCTTACATATGGCCCATGTTACTCAGGACTGTTTCACAACTGCTCCACGATGACTCTGTGAGATGTGGCAGAGCAGTGGTTCTGGTCTGAGGGGGTACCAGGTGCCTGATGTACAAAACCCATCGTCACTGTTAATATCTCTGACAGAAAGACCTAGGTGCAGTGTTGGGTTCTGTTGGGTTTCTTCCTTAGCATGCACTGTCTTTTTAGCGATATGCCTGCTGAATATTAACCACCCTAATGATCCCAGCGCAGCTCTGTAGCACTGCTGCTTCCTTTAGTCCTAGCTGAAGTGATTTTCTGCCTTTGTAGCAGTTTCAGTAGAGGGGCCAAGGACTGGCAGAACTACAGCAGCTGAGCAACCTTCCTGTTCTTCGCAGGCAGCTCACAGCCAGGCACCAGTGCTGACGCACAGGGTGGGAAGCTTTGGTTGCCATTTTACCTTATTGATACTAATTCCGTAGTGCTTGTGCCTCTGCTCTGCCGTGTACCACACAAACACAGGGCAAAGCGATGCTCGGTCCTCTCAGAGTTTGTCTCGGAGAGTTAAGGATTTGCTGCCACGATCTCCTCTGGATGCAGCTGGGCTGGCTGCCGTGGTGGCTGCGTTTGGATGCCCATCCCTGCAGGAGGACACTGCTCTCCCTTCTGCCCACCAGCCTGTCTGGACTGCGGGGGCTGAGGGAAGGATGTTCTGCGGCACAGGGCCAGCATTTGTCTCGCAGGGTGAGAGGCAGAGGGTGGTGCTGGGTGGGATAAACTGGCTGCTCACCTCCAGCTGCACTATGAGAAAGAGGGAGTGCAATACAGAGCAGAGAGGACATAAGGCATGGTGGGCAGGAGCAGGGTAGAAAATGAGTGAGTAGGAGGGATTTGAAAGAGCATGAAGTGGTTTCTCAGTCACTCATGGAGGAATTTCCCCCATGGGGATGGACTGGAGAGTCAGAGAAAGGGTGCAAAGAAAGGAAGGAGAACACTTCTACCAGCATGGGAAGACAAGGCCTGCATCAGTCATGGCCAAGAGAAAGGATGTTGGCATTATCAACACCCGGGAATACAAACCACAAGATTAAGTCTAGGTCTGAGGTTTGTCTGTGTGGATGGATATCAGAGCCTGCATTTTAGAGATGCTATACGGGAAAAATTCTGTACAATCTAAAGCGGAGCTGAGGACAGGGTGGGAGATGCAGGACAGACAGGGCACCATGGCAGGCTTGAGTGACAGATTGGCATGACTTTGATGAAGGGAACTCTGCAGTATTTTTGTTTTGGGAACAGCAGATAAACTTTCAATGACACGAAAAGGAACTTACACAGGAAAGGCATCGAAGAGCCTGATCTAGAACAAGGGCCTATGAATGTTGTCAAAGAAAGCCAAAACAAAAAAACCACAGTCAAAATAACAGAAGACCCTTTGAAGTGTCTTTTCTATGACCAGGATTTACTGAATCCATAACTGTCCTTGTGGAGATGAGCAATGAGAAAGAACCACTTTAGTCTGCCAGTTTCCTGGGTGAATTAGTTATTGCCAGGTAGGGAATGAAACCACAATACCTTCTGCCTTGAAAAATGAGCAGATCTGGGAACAGAAGAGGAAGGCTGAGCACAGATGCATTGACACAGGGTGTGTGATCCTGCTGCTCAGATCCCAACTGCACCTGGAAGAGTTAAGGAAAAGGAGAGGCAGGAGAACTAACCAAACTGATCTCTCCATGTGCTGTCAGCATTTTATCCCTTCGAGCACTGCTGTTCCTTCCACCTCACCCAGCTGCAGTCAGGACATGCTGTATCATCCAGGGGATCTAACCCACACGAGTCTCTCCTGAAAAAGGGTCTCATCTCTCTCTCTGACTTGCCCCCCAGCTTCCCCCCAGCACACTTCATTTTTCATTGACTCACTGGTAAGATTGTGCCTGACTTCATTGAGAGGCTTTTAAAATCTTAGTCTTTGCTATTAGTATTGATTAGCTTTGTCCTCTTAATGGGCTATTTTTTTGTCTCCTGGCTTGTTGCATCATCAGGTTATATATTTCTCTTCAGGGTTCTTTATATGGATTCATAAATGTGAATACAGTTAGGGACTAGCTCTGAGAAGATAAGCTAATCTTCTGAACAAACACCCCAAGCCATCTTTCAGTGTTTAGGAGACCATTCACAATGAGAAAAAGGATGAACAATCTGGCCATTGAATTTTTTGGGGGTGGGGTGGGTGGGGAGTAGAATAAAAGGAAAAGAGAAAAGAGGGAGAGCAAGTTGCTCTTCCACAGGAAGAGTATGAGTTTTTAGCAACTTAGTGAGCCAATGCACCAACTTTATCCCTGCAGTCATGGGTTCTCATCTTAAAATACAAAAGCAGTAATTAATAGTTGGCACTTTTGTAGCATTTTTACAGATTAACCCCTCCACCAAAAGTTCACCTAAATCTAAATGCAGCCATTTCTGGAGTGGAAAATAGTGGGAGTTTAATAATGCATAGCGACACCATGCAAGAACTCAAATCAGGAATATTATACAGAAATAAAAATGCAGGGGCAAGGTTCATAGTTAGAGAACTCAGCTGCTCTGGCTAGAATTGCTTCACGCAGTCCGGCTAATAACCCTCCTTACAAAGTTGTTACTGAATTGTTAAAATATTACAAGTAGGTATTACAAGTACACTTCAGTTCCATATCTCATCTTACAGCTCGCATCTCCCAGAGCATGGTGCCTCCAATCTAATACCAAGGCATTAATCCAATATTGATTCTAAGGAAACAGAGCTTCTGAGCCACCCAAACAATGCTTTGCAGCACAGAAGGTTTCAGCTGAGATCTGTCCTCAAGCCACTGACCCAGCAGTCCTCTTAGTTTGTGAGAGCAGCAAATACAACCTTGCGAGGTGATGCGGGTGCAGCCCATTGATTTGATGGTCTCATCCTCCTCCTCCTCTGGGAGGAATGCATCCATTGCACAATTCAGTTTGAATGTCAGAGAGGTCCCGCAGGCAAGAGAACTGCCTCAGAAAGATGATAGTTTTCCTGGATTTTCTATTGCTAAATAATGCTATTTGCCATTCCTACTCATTCAAAGTCCCCCGGTCCTCAGCATTGTTTGGCATCAGTTCAGCTCACGAAAGAGGGAGAAGATACTAGCAAAGAAGCATTCACTTGTTAGCTGACCCCGGGTATTCCTGGATTGGACTCTGCTTCCCTCAAAATTCTCTCTTGAGGGTTAAGATCTAATCAAATTAATTTGTCTGTTGGCCAGTGAGGGATAACAGTAAATCTGAAGTCCTGAAGGCTTATGGAAATTTGCCCACATGAAGCATATAATTTTTAAACATAAAGGAGAAAACAGATTTGCAAAGGAAGTTTCTCAGCTGGCAAAACAAGCTATAAGAGAAGCACAGCAAAAGAGAGAAAATAGTCTAGAGAATATTGCAACACAGCTTGAACACAAGGGTTTTGTCTGAGAAAAGCAGTTTCTTGTAATTTTACTGGAAAGGCGTTTTACTCTGAATATGAAATCTAGACAGGATGTTACTGATGGTCCACATCTTATTTTCAATAAATGATGAACCTTCACGTCCTATGAAATATGAAAGTAGAAAGCTGCATTCTATTATATTCAGCAAAGGGGTTTTTTTCTCCCCTTTTGTTTAAATATATTCATTATCAAAGGTATAGTGCCCTTGAGAAGCTGAGGCAGTTGCTTGTATTGCTGTGCAAGGAATTTAAGATACTTACTAAAGTTTTTACGAACAATGATGTAGAGATGTGTAGCATGTCTTTCAACATCCCCAATCCATCTATTCAGAGCTGACACTTAAGCTGTAAAGAGACATCTTTGTCAAACTACTTACATATTGCATATACAATGAGATAGCTCTTCATTTCTAGCACACTAGTTGCAGGAGTTAAAAATTCAAAGCAGAAGGGCTCTAGACCTCTTATTTCAGACTCTTGTGGCTCCATGTGCAGAAATCACGCTGGCAATAATGAAAGTTCACATTTACATTGAACGCATAGTACATGAGAAGGCATGAAAGTATTTTGATGAAAAAGAACCTGGCTAGATACAATAATGTTTCCACCCTGTGCTTCAGAAATTGTTAGTGTGCTGCAAGACTGGGGGGGTGTGAAGGGACAATGCTTGTTTGGGATGCAGGTTGTCCCCATACAGCCTTTGTCCTGCTGTTCAGCAGTGACACTGAGGAAAATAAATATACTTGTATGTATCATACAGACCTACAATAGAAAAGAAAGAAAACCTCTTGAGTGGCTGATTTCTGAAAGTCACCAAGACTGACAAGATTCAGTTCAGCCCTTGGATACATACCAATGGTTTCTCTTTACAATTCCCCTTTACCTTTTACACCTCCTACTTTTACCATTATTTTATTTTACTAACACTTTTCCTAACTTCTCCCTGTCCTTTAGACACGCTGATTACTATTCCCTATAACATCTTCATTTTTAATATGTGTGATACCCTCACACATGGTTTAAAGGCAGGAAGAACTATTCCTCTCCTCAAACAATAACAACGGTTGCTATTAAGCAGGTTGTTGTCTCTGCTGTGCAGTCAGGAAAGGGTGGCTCAGGTGTCTTCAGTAGCTTATAACCCAGGAACTGAAGTAACTAGAAGTCAATGCCTAAGTCGACAGGCAGCTTTCTCCTATGATTATTCATTTCAAAGGGAAGTGCAGACGCCAGGCACGCTGGGCACTAGAAGAGCTCCATCTTCGTGCCAGTTTTTGTCCACGACAATCTCATCGGCAGCCATATAAAACGATGTGAAAAATCTGAAAGTGGATGTTAATTCATTTTCTAAATTTGCTTAGTTAACGTAACCTAATAATTTCCATGTACTAAAGGCTTGGTTGCGCCTGCTACAGTTCAGTAGTTCTCCCCACAAGGAAAATCTCTGGGTAACGTGGGCATCATGAGAACCAGCTCATTCACTGCCACGAACCGGCAAACTTTCTTAGAATGAGAACAATCTAGGCAGCTTTTCTACAAATCAGTGTAAATTCAACTCCTATGAGATGGGTTTTCCGGGGAAGAACTCCTGGGCACAGCACCTCCCTGGTCTGGAGGCGAGCAGGAGTTTAAGATTTCCTTCTGCCTCCACAGCTCCATGGGAACGGTGCCATTCCCACAGTGCCATTCAGAGCAGCAGTAACACCACACAACATCGGCTTAGTCTTACACAGGCAGCCTCCACAGGCCACTTCAGCAGCTGGAAATCTTTAGAGGTGCTTTATAAATACGCCCACTCCTACAGCAGGTGCCACGTCCTGTTCCACCAAGGAGTTCTCCTGCATCTGCTCCATGGAGAAATCCGTGCGAGGCTGAAGGTCACAGCTCTGAGAAGTCCTTGCATTAAGTGACCTCAAGCTGTCTAGGATGTGGTCCCGGGTAATGTGTAATGGGTTTCGTATGACTCAGGTTTTTCTCCTTTGTCCTTCCCTCTCCTTCACCGGTGCGCATTTCACTAGTTAGCGGTTACGCAGCAACAGCTGCAAAGTACCATTTTAAGGCAAATTATTATTAATATCACTTTGCCAAATTGCTTCAAACTATTGAACATCATTCTTCCAAGCAGCCTGGTCACTGCAACCCTCTAAGGAGAGCATGCGCTTTTATCTTCCCACGCCTTTTTATCCTAAAGCAGCGGTGCCCAGGGACAGAAGTGGGGACCTTGCCAGCCTGCCCGCAGAGGCAGGCGGTGCTCGGAGCGCGGCTCCAGCCAGCCCAGGCTCCTGCTCTCCGCTGCAAAAATAACGAAGGAAAAATCTGCTGTAGTGAGCAACGCTTCTGCGATGTCGGTGGCACATGAAAGCTAATGCTCCAGCGCGATACTAGAGGGCACTGTAAACCTGGCAGTTTTGGCTTCCGAGTGGGACGAAGCAAAAAATTGAAGTGTTTGCTATTTGCGGTCATTAAAGCTCTCTCGGTACTTAGTGCAAAATTAGTGCTAACCCCTGGGTCTTGAACAAATTAATTTGTGGAATTACATTCTGCTGCCGTAGATCCCCCCCTTACAGTTACAGTACAGGAACCTCACTCATTGCCAGGCCCTGAGCTGCCGCATCCCGCTGCTGGAGGGGCTCCACTTCCAGTAAAGGAGCAGCCGGTGTAACGTTGGGAGGAACGGGGAGCAAGAACCGTTAGGAGAACTCGGGAGCTTTTTTTAAAGCTTTCACTTAACAGTAATACGTTCATTAATCGGCAGCCAGACCGCTGCCTGACTTCATTTCAAAAACCCGATGGTTTCCGTTTATTGTGGTAGCGCAAGGTTTCATCCTGTGTCTCTCATAGATGACAACATCCATTTTTTCTGCGTGCCTGCTTAAGGACATACACCTATCAGAGAGTAGAATTTCTGCACTGCAACAAAACAAAGTTGTTTTAAAGGAGTCTTTTAAAATGTATTTAAAAATAGGAATATGCTATTCTAAATTAAACACCCCAATCAACGGGATCAATAGATTAATAGGTTTCAGTATCTGTCTCCTCAGATATTCCTCATACACCCATCACTGTAATTTATAATTCAGTATTCAACTTAAATTAGTAAGATTTAAGCTGAAATAACAACAGACTGACAAGTAAACAAGACTTAACTGATGTAAATGTAAAATGTTTACCCAGTATGCAGAATCAAACTCTCTGCTCTAACAATATCACCGCCATGCAAAATACGCACAGAACCACAGGGAACAAGAGGAAACGAGATCCTGAGAGGTCACCTAGTCCCATCTCCTTCCCCCAGGGTAGGATCAACCCTGCCTAAATCAGTCTTGACAGGAGTTTCTCTAACCTGTTCATTCCTGGCAGTTTTTAAGGAGATTCCACACGCTCCCCAGACGGTCTATTCTGGTTGTCAGCTATTCTTATAGATGGAACATTTTCCCCCAAGTCTAACCCAAATTGCATTTGCTTCAGTTTAATTCCACTACTTCTGTCCTACACCGGTGGATGTGGGCAACAGTTTACTACTTTTGTAGCATCCTTTACATTTTGGGAGATTATTACTGTATTTTTGTCAGTCTTAAGTAATCAGCTGCAGTTCTTTCCTTCTTGGTAAGTTTGTTTTCTAGAACTCTGACCATTCTTTTCGCTTTCTGTATTTTTTCTGGAAGTCTGATGACCAAACCTGCTCCTCCCCAACACTAAGTACAGATGGGAGCTGTGTACCATACCACACTCTCTTAACATACCACAGTGCCAGCTTTGTTTTTCTCACACCAGGGTACCACAGTTGGCTCAGGGTTAAATTCTTGCCCACGATATTACCCCTTTTCCCTAGAAATGCTGCCTACACAGCTATTTCCTGACACACGTTTCAATAGTTCTCGTACATTCTGCTTTGCTCTTGTCCTTTTCGAACGTCAATTTATTCTTTCCAGCCTGTTTCTTCAGTTTGTTAAGATTTTTGAATCTTTCTCCTGTTCTCTGAGAGCACTTGCAGCCCCTCTCAGCTTGGTATTGTCAGCAGATGCAATAAGTCTCCTCCATATTCCATTACCCAAGTCACTAATGAAAAGATTGAGTAATACCAGACCCTGCACAGACCCCTGCAGCGCTGTACTCAAGCCATCCTTCCACTTCAACGGTAAACAGCCGATAGCTTTTCAGTACGCTTTCCCAGCCTGTTTGGTACCCCACAGCCTTTCTCCTCGACCTTATTGCCCCACCTTGCTCCCGGGAACACCATACGAAACAGCATCAAAATCTTACTGCAGTCAGGGTGTAGCACATCCCCAGCTTCTCCCCTCTCTGAGGCCTGCTGCCCTGTCACGGGAAAATTAGATTGGTTTGACATGATTTATTCTTGACAAAACCATGGCTGGTGGGGCTACCGTATACCTCGTGCCAATGGCGTGCCTCGCCTTTGGATCTACGGGCAAAATTCTGTCCCCATTGGAGTAAGGGACAAAACTCCCAGCATCCAAGAAGGACTTTAACCACGTCCAGATTCCACCCAGCGCGCAGAAGCAGCTTCCACTTGCAGTAGTGCTCACGTGGGTAAGCAGTGGCTCACTTCCACTGAGAGCTGCAGAACGCAGCACAGGGGGATCACACAGGGGCTCGAGCCGGTACACCCCGAGTGCCGTCACGGTGTGTGCACACGACAGTCCCCTGCCTCTCCGAAACTGCATTATCTGGTGCTACACCATTTCATTAGTATCCTTGGTGCAATGGGTCAGATTCAATATAGGTGGAAGCAGGTATAATTTACACGCTGAAGGGAGCCGGAAGAAGGTGTAAATTACTCCAGCACAGACTACCTAAGATTCACTTAAAATTCACTCTGAATTTGGCACCAGATAATCAACTTTTCCTTTTCGAGATCTTGTGTATTTAAAACCTGCTGTGTTTCATTTTTGCAGTCACAACAATGCTCATTCATAAATATTTCCTAATGTTTGATCCTATTAGTATGTGCCATGCGGCGTTTGATTAATAGACTAGAACAATGGGTTCAAATATATTTTGGGCTCCAGAATACCACTTTGTAATGCCTAATATTTGATAAAATATAACAGATAGGCTTGTCTTCTGACTAGATGAGATTGCACTTGAATTCTGAGAAACTCAGATCCAGATCTTGGAGAAGATCTGAATTTCAAGCGAGTCCTAATTAGACAGCATGCTGGACCAAACCTTGAAGTCTGCACATTTCCAGTGTTGAATTCTTCACAGCTCAGATGCAAATGCTGTTTCTTAGCCCGCTCTCTCAGGAATTCATAACATATTCATCAACTTGTAGTACCTAAGAGCTCTGTCCGACTGTATTTGGAAGACCTTAATTTGACTCCAGTAGAAGTTTAACAATATTAATAACTAATATTAAACTGGATTCCTAACGGGGATGCTGGGACAATACCCTTTGATCACTGCATTAATCTGGTGCAATTGTGTTTATATCAGCCTTGTTCATCCCATGTGTGCCTAGTGCCATCTTGGCATGAATATGAAATATGCAAATCTGGGGGATACACTTTAATAGTGGGTCCATCTGCTAGGATCTTTTATTAAAGAGAAGTGTGAATGCAGTTGCCATGCAATACACTCTTACACACAAAGACCATGAGTTAAGAAAACAAGAGAAAACATCTCATGCTTTTGCCTTATTGGTATTTCACATTCATCATTTCTGCAGTTGATTTTCATTTTAATTTAGAAATTTTCACAAAAACGAAATTTGAGTCAAAAAGCTCAACAGTTAGCAATGACTGCATATACACGCATGCACATCTCTTCCTCTCTAGTGACAGACAGGATATTACTTTTCCACTGCATATGAAATTAATACCAGAAGCACAAGAAAAAGCATGTAAATTCCAACCCTTAAAGCCTGATTTGGATCTCACTTCTACTGCTTAAGACAGCTATAACCTAGAGGAAAAGTACCTGTTCAAGTTAAAAAGAAGACAATCTAAAGCTGCCGAACGGAGAGTCAAGCCCAAACTTCAGCTCAGCCTTGAATATGGAGTCATAGCCCAGTGCCTCCATAGGATACGGATGAACTGCTCTGTGCTGCTATTTCACTTTTTCTGTAATAAACAACTCTTTCAACTCTATCCAAAGGGAAAAGCTCCTACGGCTCATTGCTCTTGTGAACCGCTGTGTCCTTAGCTCGTCTCTCCTGTGGATGTGTGTCGTTCCGTGATAATAATTTGGGGGGAGTATGCCATAATTTATTTAACAGTTGGCAGGTCAAACCTCTGTGCCCTAGATACACAAGTGCTGATTCGGATGTGGAGTGGAGACGGTGTCCTGATGACATAAAGTCAAAGTCTCCATCCTGATGAGTGTTCTTAATCCAGGAGCTGACTTTTGTCCACCAGCCTGCAGCTATGAAGAGCTTTTGTCACTGTAGCTAGTTCTGAGTCTCACACTCATGCCAGAAGGCTGGACTGAGCAATCGCACCTTAATTCAAGGGCACTGAGACCTGAAGTACAAAGAAGGCCCATATTCTCCTCCTTGTTTCACAGATATTTGAGTAGGCAGCAGAGTAAGCAAGAAGAGAGGGCTTTTTTCCATATCTTCAATATGCAAATAGATTAGTAAGCTCAACTCTATTCATTGCTTCCAACATACATGACACAGATGATGCTGTTCCCATTGTCAGCCTAAAACTGGGGGCTTGATGACACAAAAGTAACTGAGTTTCCATCTGCATAAAGCTGAGAAGATGGTTGGGTAGGGAAAGGCGCTGCGCTGGAATATGCCAGCTCCACTGGCTACATCCACAGTTTATTAGCTGTGTTCGGGACCTGAAAAGCCAGTTGGACTCCCAGTTATCCCTGTACGATCGGCTCCTGGTGCTGCTTGGTGTGGCCTCGTTTCTATCTGCCCAGGGACTGCCACCTTTCTCCCTAGCATAGGCACAGCTACGTGGTCCGGGCTAGAGCCAGTGAAACTACTGCAGTGAGTATTCAACCAGCACATGACTCAAGAAAAAGTTAAGTGTTGAGATTGATTATATATGTATTTATTAAGTTCCAGTGATGCAAATAGCATATTAGCATAAGTGGGTCAATTATTTGGCAATCAGCACGTGTGTACCTGGGAGGGAAGCATGTGCATGTGTCTGCTGGCTTTGTGCTGCTGAACACATCACCTGCTTGGAAGGGAATAAACGTGTTTACCCCAGTGCTAAGGAAAGAGAGAAAAAAGAACAAGTCAACCTTCCACAGCTAGCTGATTATGCATTTTCCACATCAAATTGTCAGCATTTATTCAATTACTTCACTCATTACAAGTGTGTTCTTCAACCACTAACCTAAAAACCCTCCCTGCTGCTGTCAGCTCCATTAGAAGTGACACGTTCCTTCCTCAGGTTGAGAAGCGTTTGTGGAAGGCGTCTCCTGCCAGCGTGAGGCTCGGGGCTGCTGAGGTAACACAGCCCCGTGCTGGGAGGGCAGCTCCTGTCCCCATCGCCACCTGCCCTGAGCGAGGCTGGGGGGCAACGCTGGGGCTCCCCACGGGAATCAACCCATGGGCTGAGGGGAGCCCTCCGTGGGGTGTCAGGAGCTGGTGTTGAAGCACAGAGTGCTCTGAGGCAGGGATTAGAGGAATTCACAGGGCTCTGTCAAGGATACGGAGGAGATCCCCAGAGCCAAAACTGTGTACTCTCAAACACTTCCATTTCAATAGTAAGTTAAAAGGAAAGTTCCCCTTCTGAGGGGTTGTTAATCATAGATCCCTCCTTTAAACGCTCCTCCTGTTTTTATCCATACTTACTCCCCCACAGCTAGTAACGATAAGGAAAGCTCTACCTTCCCCAAAATCAAATAAATCTTAAATGCTTCCTGAGCTGATTCACTTGGCTAAGCTCTGATTTGATATATGAAACAAAAGACAAGGCAAAAGACAAGGCAACAGAAAGCAACATATTTTCCCTGGGTCAAGGTGAAGTACTTCCCATCACCCAGCCAAACTCTGCTGGGGTTAATGTGCATCAATAATATTTAAATGATCAAAGTTTCTCAGCAAAGACAGTGATGGGCTTTTTTTTTTTTTTTTTTTGACTTGTCATGCTTGTTTTCCTTAAAGAGGCAACGACCTACCGTAGTTAAGGCTTGCAGTTTGGCACGCAGGAGCATTTTGTGAAGCGTTATCTCCCTAACAGAACAGCAGCCTCATGTTTCCCTGCACAACAACCTTTCTTAGCCTAAAATGCTTTGCATCCCATTTCCTTGATCTGGCTAAGTGCTTGCACGCTGAAAAATCCCACCCTCCCTCCAGCTGTCCTTCTGGCAGGAAAGAGACAGCATCTTCTCTCTAGAGAGTACAGTCACTGCTCCTTTGGTTATCTAATCAGGGAGGGCAAAATTCACCAAGGGCCCTGTAAAACCCTCTGAGCTGCAGAAAATGCATCCGAGGTTTTGTGCGGGAGGGTGTGAGCCAGGGAGCTGGGGGAAGCCACCCCTCCCCGAGCAGATGCTCTCTGCCATCTCACCAGTAGCTTTCAGAAAGGAAAAAAATGTAGAGTACTCCAGGGAACTGAAGCTTTCAGCTCTTCCCTCTCCTGCTCACTGGGGTATGTGTGTGCCTAAGAGCAGGGGACCCGTAGTGCCTGGGAGCCTGGCCCTGAGGGTAGAACGGCAGCAAGCCCAGAGGGCAAGAAAATAAATATCCCCCACCCACCCTCCTGGACTGCGTGTACCAAAGCTGTCTGTTGCTCAGTTTCTCAGGCTTTGTGTGGGTTTTCCAGCATTTCTCCTAACTACAAAATATTATGTCTTTCTTCCTTTTAAAACTCAGTGATCTTGTCTTTGTACCATGCACAAGGAACTGGGAAGCACAAGCCTTCCCATTCGGATCAAGCTGGAAGCTTTCTTCACGTTCAGCTTGCTGAGAACAAAAGGACAGTACAAGGGTGGTGGAGATGAGACAAATACCCCCCGATAAGCACAAGGTTCAAGCAGCCTTCCCCTCCATCATCCGTAAAACAAAAGCACCTCTAGTAATTTCCTTCCCTTTTCTCTGCAGACTTCTCCCCGGAGATCCCAGCGGACCGGAGAAAGTCACCGCTGGAACATGAGGTCGGGCTGAGCTCTGTTTGTCAAATATTACCCGAGACCCTCCCTTGCAGAGGGGTCTCTCGCCTGCTCCTGGGCTCAGAGCACAATTATGAGCCTTGTGTTTCCACCAAATAAAATGCTTACTCACTTGCAGTAGGCACTTTGACATCCTTGGCCGCACACTGCTAGATAAGGACTATAAAAAGAACGTATTGCTATTATAGGTGATACAGCAATATGTATCCTCAAATGAAAGATCCTTTATAAGCCTGGTTATTATTCTGGCAGTAATCTTGGATCTCTCTCTCCGGACTCAACTCAGCTCAACTGTTAGCAAGCACATCGCCACCACGAAGGGGGACTGCGAGGTGTCACATTTACCTTCTGTTGTTTCAGTATATCCTCTATCATCCCAAGTCAGGAAAACACTTCTCTCTTCTCCTGTGCATGTCAAAAGCACCATTTGCCATTTAGATTTAGGAAGCCAAATATAGCCATAGTATAAACAGGTGCGAGCCCGCATATGTCAATAGAATTACACCTGCTTGTAATGGGTTTACATTTGGCCCTTGAGCCCTGGGGATCCCTTTGGGAGCAGAGGCTGTATTAAATATTAAGGGCCTTATTCTCCACCCCTGCCTACGCTGTAGTAATTAAATCTCAGTGCAAACCCATTGATTTTCGACCGCGCTCTCCTTGCATGAGAAGGTAGTGCTCAGCGCGCGGGAGGGGGCAGAGCTGTCCCCTCAAGGAAAAGCACATCCATTTTGCTCCTCGCAGAAATTTCACCCAGAAGGAAACGATACCCAGCACTAAATATTTGCAAAATGGGCTTGGGTAAAAGAATACAAATGGTCTAAAATTAAACATTTGCTGCAACTCTTCCCCATTCCTTCCTGGCTGTGACAGCAGCACTGCTGGCTGCCTTGCAGTCGCTTCCTTCGTGCTGCCGTGTCCGTGAGTGCCACGGACGAGCTCTCTCCATCCCAGCACAAGGACCGTCGGAGCCAGACCTGTCTGTTTGCCCCAGGAGCAGTGTGATTTCCCATCCTCCGAGCCTGTTCCTGGATCTCCTGAATCGCGGCGTCACCTTGGACGAGCCGCACAGCTGCTGCCAGGCTCTCCGGGGTATTACGCCGATTAGTTAATTCTGGTGATTTGCCTGGAGCTAGCGCCTTTTACCTGTGTCTATACAAGTATTATTGCTAGCTTCTGATCTTGCAGGGCTGAGAAAAACGACTTGGGTTTTTCTTTAAATGCCATGTAGTTTAGAAGTGTGACGACTCATACTGTGCTGTTATTCTTTCCAATTGAAACCTAATGATGCGTGCATATCACTTAACTCTGATGTCAATAATCAGCACACCACTTGGTCTTTGCCGTGGCTATTAGAGGGAATGAAAATGAAATACCAACTCCTTTTTATCCTGTTACTGTACCATAATAACTAATAAAGGAGTAATAAGTGAGACGTGGGGAATTTCCAGGGGAGTCATTACTACAGAGAAGACCTAAAGGCACAAAGTGAAATCCAGGAATATTAGCCAGCCGTGAATTCCCAGCCAGTGCTTCTCACTTAAGTTATGCTGCTGCCATAAAGTAAGTGTTTACAGAAAAAATTACCATGTGGGAAGTATCAGTCTGTGCCCTGACCGGAGGAGTGGAGACTGGGCTGGAATTAAAGACACTCTTGCAGGTAAAGCCTACCCTGTGCAGCAGCGTAGCGTTTAGGCTGGGCCACAGTCAAGATACACGCCAGAATTTCATAAATCTCACTTATGCTCCAGTATACGGGAAACGTTTCCCAGAAGAGCTCTAAATCACCTCTGCCTGGTCACAGGATGGAGCGTGCCTTTTCCAGGGACTCTTAGATGGGAGAGGCCACCTAGAGACCTCAGAGCAATGGGCCAAAGGAAATCATATCACAAAATACAGAGTCCATGAGGTTGCAAACCACATGCAAGTTGGGCAATGCACTTTCTGGCTTAGAAATTACTGAATTATTGGTTAGGAAGGAACAGTCAGTTTTTGGTGGGCATGTGCATAGAGGGCAGTGGGGATTCTTTGGTTTTCCTCCCCATAAATGGACTGTCATTTACCCATGACGAAAACCTGTCGCTGCTTAGGAATGATTCTGTCTCCAGCACCTCCCTGGTGCAAGGAAAATTTTGACCTTTACCTGCCACAGTTTTATCCACCCTCTCCATACCGGAGCCTCCTCTGCCCCTCAGTGTGGGCACAGGAGAGTTGACCTAAGCAGCACCTATAGCTTCTGCATGCCGGCGCTGGGATGTGTTCTCACACCTTCCAGCCCTGCATGTGAATCCCCTGCCTTACCAAAGAAAAACCTGGTTCGGTTAAATCCCAAAGCACATTCCCACCATTATCAAAGCATTTCCCAGCCATCTGATTTCCCCATCTCCGAGTTCCTGCTCTGTTTATCCTATTAATTCCAACCACCCCCTCTTCCCCCAACACACACGCACGCAGCCTCATTTACAGCATCTTCGCCAGCAGAAGCCTCCCCAAAATATTCAGGACACACCACGGAGAACTTACACGTGCGGGGAAACCCTCGTGACTAGAGCTTTTTTTTTTTTTTTTCTTCCCTTGAGCAAACATGATCTCATGATTTTTTTTTTTTTTTTAAGCTCTTAAAGGAAAAAAAAAAGAAAAAAAAAAAAAAAAAA
>NW_020799122.1:5035095-5048343 GCF_003259725.1 Athene cunicularia | reverse complement strand
GGGGAAGAGTGGCTGGGGTTTATTTTGAAGGCAACACTTCTGAAAGAAAATTGAAAACTCCATTGAGTTTACTTTTTGGTCTTAATTCCAGAGCAGCTCGGTTGTTGCTCAGCGTCGTCCCTTTATTTCAATAGGGTGTTAATCCAATAATAATAAAAAAGGAACCAGCTAAGTCAAGATACAATCTAATTTTGTGTTTTTAATACTCTGGCTATCAGTCCCCAGCGATTGCTGAGTACTCTTCAAAGCAAACAAAGAGCATTGATTCTATTTGTTCCCGTGAACTGCAGTTTCTTAATAACATCAGGTGAAGATTTATTTTCTAAGAATCAAACCAAATCAAGCAGGGCAAAACCTTTAATTCCGAGAGGCTCTCTCCCCCGTTTGCAGTATGCTGCCTTATTTCAGAGCAACACTCTGCAACTATTTCTGCAAAGGGACTGTACCGGCTAAGTGTTGCACCGCAGACTTCGCAGGGAACCCGCACGCCTGGCTGATTGACTGACAGTAGATAAATTTTCTGGCAAATTTTTATTTCCCTGCAAATCTGACATTTAGTCAGCATAACAAGACACTAATAGATATTATAGATCCTTTCTGCCTGGCTTTTTCCCTGACAGCCATTCATGTGCAAAATATAATTGTTAAGGCTATGAAAATAGATCCATAAACTTAACAGGGCTGGAGTCCTCATTAAAACTACCCTGCTTGTTTTCTGTACAATACCGGAGTCTCACGCTTTCTGCTGTTATTAGGCGCTTGGCTGTGACCAGTTTGATGTAATAATTAGGAACTGACTTGTTAAAACTGACTTGTTATAACTGAAAAGACAGCTCTGATGTCAGCGGGACTTATAAACACTGTGTCACACCAGTTTATTATTTTTACTACATTTACTCATAATGTAAAAATAGCAGCCAGTCTATTCTTTTCTTTGGGAGTTTATTCAGGTCTAACACAGCTATAACAGGCTCTTCTTTGAGAGCTGGCGATGAAGCATGAGAGATAGCTTCTGTTTTCTGAACTCATTCATCTCAATCGGCAATCTTTCAACCAAAAAGGGGGGAAAGGGAGATGGTAGCACAGCGATGCGAAGCCCCCAACCATGGATCAATGCATCTGCTAACCTGGAGTCTTTGAGCTTTGTGAGAAAGCAAATACTAAGCATGCTGTTGAAGCAGACGTCCCTGTACTGTGGAAGAAAAGTTGAGGAATCAAACAGAAAGGGAATTATCCAGAGCTAAATTTCTGTTCTGGATACGTGCCTACCACCTTCTCGTATGAGATCTCCCTCCTGGATCTAATGCTGAGAGAGGGTTTGGCTACTTCTTTTCTGTTTTTCCAGTTCTTTGTCATTTTGTTTTGTAATTACTTAAGATTTTTATAGCTCTACTGGAAAGATGACAAAATTGCAGAAATGTTGTTCTAACCTGAAATGTATACTGGGAAGGTCATTGCTCTTTGTATTAGGTGAACCTTAAATGCTATTAGGACTTTAAATTGTTTTTTATTAAATGTTATTGTTCAGATAAATCATATGTGGGGATGCTGGACAATGTATCCGTCTCCCCAGCTGTCTTATTTATTTTTCTTATCTTTTTAAGACTATCAATTTGTCTGTCTGTCCCTGCTCTGTGTCTGCATATTCTCTGTCTTCTAATGACCTATAGCTGCTTCTTGATATTATTTGAAGACCCATTAGGGCTCTTGTCCAGCTGCTGTTACAAACCAGATACCTTAAATGGGGCAGCGCTCCTTCCCATCTCACAAACTGCAGGAGAGCCATAAGCATCTTACTATGGATTTCTTTTTATTAAAGTTGTATATCTCCCTTCTACAAAGCCCTGGCTTGTGGCTTGGGAAGCCCAGCTGAGGGCTGTGTCTCCTGGGGGACCCCTTTTCTTACAAGTCTTGTTGCTCCAACTGCCACCCCCGCCTTGCTCCCAGCTAATTTGTCTTTCAATTTGTTGCAGGTGCAGCCTGCTAATGAACTCTCCCTTTGCCCTGACCATGAAAGAGAGAGGAGACCTCAGGTAGCAGCATGGCTTGCAGCTGAAGGCTTTGGGAACTTGATGCTCAGTTGCCAAAAGGCAGAGTCAGACAGAAATCTTTGCCTGCGAGTGCCTCGCCAGCGCTGCAAGACACGGAGGGAGAAGCAGCAAGGCCAGCGCTGCTCCTCTCAAGCCCCTGACCACCCAGCATCCTGCTGGGACCACTGCGGATCTTGCCACCCAACGTGTTTATGTTTTGGGAGGAAGGAATTCTAGCTCCAAAGAGTCTCTCTTGTCAGAGTTGTACTGATGACCAGATGCTGTATTTATTTTATGTACTAACGTTCAAAAGCCCCAAGAATTATTTAAGGCAGATCACAATTTAAGGCACTTTCCACAGCGACGCATTTACAGCAGACAAGAAAGTTGAGGAAAACCTGATCCAGCACCATCTCACAGCCTCTCCAATTTGCCCTATCAAATTTCATCAGCAACTCAGAACATGATCTTTCTATTGATTGACTGGAGTCACCTCTAGATATTTTCATGCTGGTTTGGAAGCTGTTTCAGTACAATAAAAGGGGGGGGGGGAAATGAGATTAAGGAAGACTTCTGACCACTGATCAGCAACTCCAGCCAAAACTTTCCCAGTCGAGTGATTTGCAAAGTTGGCTTCTGTATCAAGAAAACTTTCCACATCCAAATACAGCGTGCAGAGTGGGATCATTCCTGTTACCGTCTGGATCTCCTTCGACTGGATCATTTTTAGATGAGGAGTTTCCATGCTGATCCCGAGAGCAACCCCTAGCCCAGTAGCTGCCTTCCTCGGGACTTTCGGTGCTGCCCTCGCCCAGGGGTCCCGCACTTGGCCGCAGCTGCCATGCTCTACCTGGTTGCTCTCCTCTTGCACTGTCTCCCCTTGGCCATGGGACAGTATGACATTTGCAAGTCCTGGGTGACCACGGACGATGGCCCGTCATGGGAGTTCTATGCTTGTCAACCCAAGGCCATGCGGATGAAGGATTATGTGACGGTACGGGTGGATCCGGCAGGAATCACTTGTGGGGACCCACCGGAGAGGTTCTGCACCCATGTAAGTGTTTCCCTCCTTACTTGACGTGTTATAACACTCTGCTTGCAGGTGGCCAGAGGCAGTGTCCTGCCGAGATGCCATTGTAAGGGACATTTTGGTTCAGGGTGGCAGCGGTGGCTGCTGCCTTGAGCTCTCAGTCTCCTGGTCTGCAAAGCGGGGAGGTGGTGTCCTGCCCATCCCGGGGCTGTGCCGACGGGCAGCTCAGAGCAGGGGACGTGTTGGCTCACTGAGGGGAGGGCTGAGCAACTCCTGGTCTGGGCTGGTAAGGTCTGGGTTTTGGGAAAGCTCTGCCCCCAGGGAGCACACGACCCGAACTGCTCTGAGCATGTCCCTCCGCTTGCTGAAGCGTGCGGGGTGTGTTCACCAGTCCCAGCCCAAAAGGCTGCGCCAGCACTGGGGGTTTATCAGAGGTGGGTGCGGTGTCTCCGCAGGAGTAAGAGTGAGGGGCAGGGCGGTGGGTGCCAGCGTGGCCCCTCACACTGGCAGCTCAGGCAGTTGGTCTGACAGCCACAAATTTCACAGAAGTCCCTGAAAACCTGGTTCTCCCTCTCTTCTAGCCTCCACAGGAGAAGACTGTGGACAGACACTTGCCCTTGTAGTTAAAATCTTTAACTTATTTTCTCTTAAATATTAATCATTGCATTTCATTCCATGCACCACAAAGCTCAGCAGGAACATTTGATTTATAATTCACAAGGCTTTACATCGTTAAAAAGAGTTCAGGGGTCAAAGCAAAGAGCAAAACAATATGGCTGTAATGTCCCCTCCCAGATGTCCTCCAGGAGTGGTCCAAGCACGCAGTTGAGGCACAGGGACCAAGCGAGCCCATGCTGACAGGGTTTCCACTAGGCTGAGCACTGGACAAGGAATGTCTTCTAAAAATACATGGTTTTCTTCTATTGCTTGTAATAAGAAGGGGAGTTCTCCCTCTAAATCAGAGGAGGGGAGTCCCTTTTTCTATCGCCACCATTATCCAGGCTTGTATACCTCATGCTTCAGTTTGCCACCTAGAAAATGCACGAACACCTAGAAAATACCCTGGCCCCAACCAGCTCAGGGCATCTTTTGAAAATCCAAGAGAAAAATGTTGCTTTGATACCAAGGGATGCCAAACATTTACGACCATCAGAACACGCTACCTGTTCCCTCCAGTTTAAGGGGTCTCATTAGTACCAGGGAAGACATTTTCACTAGTTCCAGATAAGTAGCAACTTTTCCTTTTAAAAGATCATTTTAAAAGAAAGATTAAGTCAAAGGTTGCAAATAAAACAGTTAACTATTGATGGGTTAGTCTGTATTTTCATTTATCTGACTGCCTGCAGAAGGATTAAAAGGTGAGCAGCAGATAGCTTTCCACGACGTTCACTGCAGCTATTTGCAAACTCTTTCTGGCTAAGGATGCTCCACACTTCAGCTCCACTGACCTCCAAGGAAGCAAAAGACACAAACTGCAATCAGCTCTCTACATCTCTTGATTCAGTCAATACTGAGCTAAAAACCTTTCTATTCTGAGCACCAGCAGTATTTCCTTGCAGCGTACGCCTGCCATGTGCTGTAACACTTGCAAACACCGTGTACAGCCGTGAATGGGAGTTACACAAACGCAAAACATGGATTTGCCTTCCTGTCCCTGCCTCACCCCGGGGTGTGTGCCTGGCCCAGCTCTCATCTGCCAGACCAGAAACCAGCACTCATCCACGTCCCGGAGCAATTCCCTGGTGAAGAATCAAGCTAAGAATAGGAGCAATATATCGCAAGGTTTTTTTTATATTTTGGGGATAGGTTTATGAAATGCTGCTGTATTCGTGGCACTTTCTCCCCCATCTTACACTGGTGCTGGAGGATTAAAGAGTTTTAAAAATGAAGTAGATGAAGAGCAGCCCTGCTGAGGCGAGCAAGGAGCCCGCCCAGCACTCAGTGCAGAGAGTAGGAGATGGCTGCAGGAGGGATACGGGCTCTAGGCCAGCCTAAGGACTTGGGTGGTCTGTGCTGGGAGGCCGTCAAGGTAAATTTGCACGGCCTCTGTCACAAAGAAGGACACGTGGCCATTTACTGCTGAGCATCCCCTTATGGTCAGTAGAAAGTGGAATCAGCAAGAAATGGCCTTTCCATCCCTGGTCCTGGGTGGTGACTTGACACCTATTGACATGCAAAGTGTGTGGAGGTTGTGAGGATGTGAGGAGCCCGCAGAGGATGTGAGCGGAGTTCTGCTACCCCTGCGCAAAGGAAGTGCTGGACAAAAATCAATGTCGCTGCCCACCGATCGTTACAACCTCCCAGCCCTGGCCCTTGCTGCGAGAGGGGAGGGTTAGTGGCTCACATGAACCCTGGGCAGCTCCTTGCCTGCCAGCCTGCTCAGGTGCCTTTTGGTGTCTTGTTATCCTTTCTCTTCAAGTTTTAATTATTTTTATGTAACAGGTGGGTTCTCATAGGAGCCTGGCTTTCCAGCAGAGAAGTTCTTGTGGTGACTATATTGCTTTCTTAGGTGTCTTTCAAAACAGCAGGGTACTGTCCATGCAGTTAAACTAATGTTACTCAGAATTAAGCGCAGCCCAGCAGGACGCCTGCACTGCTCAGACAACGGAAATCAAAATTAAAGACAATCAAACATCCCTCCATGCTTAAGCAACCAGACGGGAGGGAGCTGGGCGATGTCCCCGTGTGGAGCATCGCTGCGGGCAGGCAGAGGAGGAGAGTCCTGGTGAAAGTCAGGACCCTGTCAGACAGCGAGTGTTTCCTACGAGGCTGTGCCGGGAGCGGGGAGGCAGTGCACAGCCCGCAGGATCACACACTGGGGTTGTAACAACTTTGAGCAGCACTCACAGAGAGTTCAGCAGAAGGAGGCGTCTGGAAGATTGCAGGAATTATTGAGAGAATTGTCTTTTCTGTTTTACAGCAATTCTAGTCGCATCTGTCTGCGCCCTTCTAGTTGGGAAGCATTTAACTTAGAGTTTGGGGTTTTGCTTTTTCCACAGTTGTTGAACTGAACCTTCTATTCATGTCAATGCCTTTCCAGCAGGGTCACCTGGAAAATGAATTGTGCTTTCCCTTCTGGCAGGGCAGGGGGAGTGGTGGGGGCAGGAAGACAGATGGATAAGTAAATACAAGCCCGAATGAATCTAAAAGCGTGACTGAAGACTAATAGGGAACAGATCTTTTAACCAGGAATGTTGAGGGAAAGGTGAGACTTCAAAGATCACATCCAGGGCACGGCCTGGAGCAGCTAAATGCAGATTTCAAATGAGAGGGATTTGCAGGACAGGCACGGCTGGGGATCAGCAAAGCTGCACGGGCTGCGTGGGGCAGAGGGGAGAGGTGGCATTACTCCACCATCCCACGCTTCTGGGGAGGAGGAGGATGGCACAGCTGGCAGGACACTCCCAGACATTGAGATATTTTGATACCGAGCAGGGACCTTTAAGAATTTCACTTTCAAGCATCAGCATTTTGCACAAATTAAAAAAACAGGCAGGTTTTGTGCACAATTTACACACAGGGTGGGTGATGGGGAGCAAGCATACACCAAAGCAAACACCCCAGTCCCTGCTTCAAATACATTTGCAGCTCAAGTGGTTTCCAAATTATTCTAACGAAAGCAAGGAGAGACGTCCGGAGCAGACTGCCCGTGAGACAGTGGCCATCAATTCGTAGGTTTGCTGCTCCTTGACGCCCCGGTGAGAGCTCCCCTCACCCATCCAGCACACAGGCACCCCAGCTCACTGCCAGGATGGGAGCCCTTCCCCCTTTTTTTTTTTTTTTCTCCCCCCAGAGGTGTCGAGACAGTATTTCTTGTTTAGACAATGCTCTTTGATGCAGGGCCGAGCTCTTAGCCGGTATTGATGGGTCAGGGGTATTTTTATTTGGCGTCAGCATTGTTTCATCAGCTAATAGAGCTTGTTGATTTTGGCACAGGTACATGAAAGGAAAAGGCTTTATTTATTCATTACACATTCAGCCAAATGTGATGTTTAGTTTAATTCTTAGATAAACTTCTCTGAATGACATGTGGTTATAAGGCTTGTACTAAAGAACTATTTCTCTTTTTAGACCAGATGCTAAAACAGGAAAAAGCAGACAAGCTTTTGGGCACAGAAACACTTTTCCCTACATGCTTAGCCCATCTCACATACAACCCTACCCAACTATGTCTTCATAGCCCTGTTTAAGTGCAAACAAAGGATTGGGAGTTTGAGGATGGGTAAAACTAAAGTTGAAGTTTTTAAAGTGAGAAAGAAAAGGGAATTGCTTCAGAAATGCTCTTTGAAAACCATTTTCAAAGATGCAGCTTGATCTGGTGGTTTAAGGATGGCTTCAGCCCTTCTGATACCCTGAGCAGAGACAAAACCTTCCCTGGCTCACCCAGCCCAAGGGATGTGTCCCTGCACCTTGTTTCAGGCAGGAGAAATGGGTGGGGGCAAAGTGTGAGGAGTCCTCAGCCTTGCCACTGCCCCAGGGTTCAGGGGCAGCTTTGGGCTGAGCAAAGCCTGTAGACAAGTCAAGTGGAAAATCCTTTTCAGGGAAAGTGGATGTTCTCCCTCCTCCTTGTATAAACCAGCACTACCCACTGTTGGTTGCAAAGCCATCCTTGGCTGTGGCAGTCAGAGCTCCCCTCTGCCCTTCCTTATGGGACCTATATGGCATTGGGAACTATCATTTTGCCTTTAGGCCAAAAGTCAGCAGCACAAGAAATCCACTCTCTGCTGTCAAATTCCCCATGACCTCTTGGTCAGGGTTGTGGGGATGGAAAGCCACATCTTTCTTTTCACACCTGTAAAGGGCTCACGACACCTTTTCTCCCTTGAACCCTCCAGTACATTAAATTAACACCTGGAAAATACTCCCCTTGCCTTTAGGGAAAGCCTGGAAAAGGCAACTGCTGCCATTTCCATCTGGATGAAGGTTTCCCTGATCCACCCCTTGCACCCGTCCAGGCATTGCTCTCGAGCACGGGAGAAAGGGCCGGGGCCTTTCGGTTTTGTTCCCACCCTTAATCACTTCTCAGCATCAGGGTTGCTGCAGACAACACTATTTGAAGTCAAGATCAGCAGCTCCTTGCCCTTGGGGCCAGACCCTTGGATTGCATGTTATTAGCTGCTCAGCAAATTACATACCACTGCCACAGAGGCTACTCTGGAGTGCAGCAGGATCTCAGTGTTGTAAAAGCAGAGGCTTTACAGAAAATGAAAGAGTACAATTCAGCTTTAAATTAGAGAATGCTGAGCAAACGGGATTTCCCCTCACAGTCTGTAGCAATTTCCTTAAATGCCCAGTTCGGGATTCATCTTGTTGTAAAGTGGGATGCTGCTCCCCTAACAAGGATCATTTCCACTCGCTGATGGAAAAGATGCAGCGATAAAAATCAAGCTGTCAAGTAGATTTAATTGGTACAGTGAGCAGAAAGTTTACCCCCACCTTGAATGAGATGGGGAAGAATAACTGCTTTTAAGAAAAGCTTTGCTCTTCAAAGGGAACAGTGTCCAGATGGGAAAAGCTGGAGAGGAGTGACTCGGAAGACTTGCTGGGGAGCGTGGCCAGAGCCAGGAGAGCAACTCTTAGGCTCACCCGTACGCTAACTCCATGTATCACAGGTTTCCATAAGCAACTTTTGAAGACTAAGGGATTCAGGGAAGTCCTTCCTATTTATTAATTTTAAAATCTGTATTGCATTCTATAGCAGAGATACGATTTTCCATTAAAATTTAAAAGGAATTCTCCCTTCAGAAAAGACTGCTTGGGTGGGAAGGAGTGCTCTCTGCACTCTGGTTTCCCTAAGTAAAAGTGCAATTTTAACCTTAGTTGAGCCTGATTACAGTTTCAGACCCCAAACAACCTTTTTACCATGAGAATTTTGAGGCATGGAGCTTAGGCTGACCCAGCCCCACAACCCTGCCCGTTGTCCCACACAAGCGACAGCCGTGTCCCCACTGTTCCCTGGTGGCAGCACACAGGCTGCGAAGCCACGGTCGGTCGGACCAGTTCACTGATCCACCTGAAAATCACCTCCAAAATGACCCAAACCGCTTTGCTTTCTGCTCCAGGCGCAGCTGCGGGGCCGAGCGCTTGGCTGCAGCGCTGCGTGCAGCAACAGCTGGGTCGTCCGCAGCAGCGACAGGCGGGAAACTGCAGAGGTGGGGTTGCAAAAATCACATACGGCACTGGACGGGCACCTCTCCCCCAACCCCAGTTACTCTCTGGGGCAGCGCAGTGACGAGCAAACAGCCCCGAGGTCCCTAACAGGGACCTCCCAAGCGCTTCGCCTGGTTCACCCCATGGCTTTGGAGAGACCGAAATGGAAACGTGCCTGAGCCGTGCCGCTCCCCCTGCCCACAGCGCTTGTGGCCACACGGCGATGGCTGGGGGGTCCCCGAGGTTAATGAATTCCTCCTCTGACCTAGATGGTGAGCTCCATCAGGCGTGAGCAGCAGCAGCTCGGCAATGCTTGGCTAGCAGAGCCCGAATTTCTGGCCTGCCGGAGCTGTTGTGCACGTGGGCTGTTGCTGACCTGCTTAGCAGGAGTTCTCCTCCGAGGTGGTGTGAGCACCGCCGCTGCTGCCGCCCTCTCGAAATCCATCTCCCCGGGCACCCAGCCTGCAGTGCTCAGTGTATCCCAGGCATTACTGAGACAGTTCAAGTGCTGGAAAATACCAATTTTCCTCCATGAACTGCACAGCACTGCTTGGTGACCATTCAGATTTCTCTGGGGAGAAGCTAGTGCCTGCAAAGCCCTGGCTAAGACCCCCTGGCAAACAGCAGTTGGAACTTCCAGCCTTCGCCCCGGGCAGATGTGCCCTCCCCTGCAGTCTCAGACGCGTCCCATGAGGTTCTCACAAGTCCCCCCATCTTTCAGGCAGAGCTACCAGCACCCACAGAGGGGCCACGTTGCAGCGTTGACCCTGCACCCACCTGCTCCCCTGCCCCAGCCTGCGCTTGCTCCAGCATTCAGGACTGATGCTATGAGCAGGCAGGCTTAGGGAAACCTGCAGCTTTTGGCTCCGTGGAGGCTTCTTTATTTGTCAGCTGTCCCCAAGCAGGCTCCAGGCACAAGAGGGGACTGGCCAGGGCTGCTCATCCAGGAGCAGAGTGGGCACAGGCACGCAGCGGTGCAGAACCACCGGGCTGGGTCTCATCCCGGCTGGCTCCCACCTCTCCTGCTTGCTCACATCTGTGCAGAAGGCAGTAACGCAGAAGCCTCGCCTCCCCTCCCCGCAGAGCCCCTGGACTCCAGCCTCTGCCTCCCACAAGCGACGGGCAGGCGAGTGCCACCGTGCCATTAGAGCAGCGTGGTGGTGGGTGCTGGAGCGGGCTGCAGGGTCACACATCCATGAGCGGGGCCAGGTGGCTCCAGAGCCCAGGTGCCCGGAGCTCAGGACCAGCACCCATTTTGCTGCACGGTCCAGCATGGGCAAGGGGTCTCCTTTCCCCCAGCACTGAGCTCCATGTGGATGCTGCCACCGCTGGGTCCAGTCCTGCCCTCAGGACCTGCTTTGGAGGGAATATCCCAAAGGGAGAACTAGCACAGCTTGAACTGATTTTTACTCTCAGCCAAAAGGTTTATAAGCCCCCATCCCCTGGCCGAGTCAGCTGCTTCAGCTCCATGGTGCTGCCATTAAAGGCGCTCCGGGGAGCTCTCTAAGAAGAGAGGGTCACGGTCCTGCCCTCAGGGACAGCCAGAGCTGGTCGTGGTCCCAGCCACCAACAGGCACCTGCTGAACTGTTCCCCTAAAACAGGGCATAAAACAGCCAAATACTTTGCATGCAACAGCAAAAGCAGAGTGCTTAATGCAGCAGGCACAGAAGCCCTGTTCAGAGGCCAAGGGTGGGTGCAGGGGTATCCACCCCCCAAGCGTGCTCCCCCCATAAATGCTTTGGGGAAGAGCTGCACCTCCATTTGAGGACCACAGCAGAGTCTCCACCCCCAGCCTCTGCATCCTGCCCTCCCCCATTCAAACTATCAGGGCCTCTCTTACAGAATAAAATATTAATAGCGGCGTAGCGAGCCTCTCTGCAAAGGCTGAATGTATTGAGCTTACAAGGCGCACAAGCTTTTAGAGAGCAGGACACTTTTCCTACTTCCTAAGCATTTTCTTAGTCCTGAATCAATAATGCACTCGGAGCCCAGCACACAGGGGGCTGCTGTTGTGCTCCTGCTGGTAGGGGCTGCGTGGGGCTGCGGACACAGATACATCTCTTTAGCAAGATGCAAGGGTTTAATAATCTGCCAGAGAAGGGAAGGGGCAGGATCCAAACAGCTTAATTTGTAGACAAGCTTCAGGGAAGTGTCTTGGAAAGAGCAAAGCTAGCAACTCCTGGGTACAGAAAGTCCGGGTTTGGAGACAAACTAAAAAGCAGTCAATGGGATTAAATGCCTTCGTCTTTGAACGCGTGCCCGCGGGTGCTGGCTGAAGGGTGTCTGGTTCATCAGCTTCTGATCTCAGACTCTAGGTCACCCCTTAATCTACAAACTTGCAAAAGGAGCGGTTGCAGGGGTGCAGCCCCGACGGAGAGGTGGGTGCAGAGGTGCACCCAGGGCACCAGGAGGGACAGGGTTAGAGCGGCTCGCTGGGGGATTAGTGGTTCACAGAGAAAGAGCTGCTCAAAAATTATTTCATGGGCTGCGGGCAATGTGTGTGTGCGCGCCCAAAACAGATGAGATTATCTGCTTGGAGTGGAATTTTCTGGGTGGCATTAACCCTTGTGTCACCCACAACTCAGCTGCACACATCTTTTGGGACAAGGTGCTGTGCAGTGGATCCGGCAGCAGAAGCTGAGCTGCTGCCTGGCCAGCCTGGAAGGGAAGTGCTGCCCTGAGGTCACCCTGCAAACGGTGTGCTCGGGGCCCTTCTGGGAGAGGTCACCTGTGAATGGGTCTGATTTCAGTCTGGAGGTTAAAATTCATCGTGTCACCAGATTTTCTGACTTAACCAGAGTGGGCATGAAGGGATTTGTGTCTGGGCATGAGCGGTGCTGGCTGCGTTGTGAGGGTGGACTGGTGACTTGGGTCAGCCCTTGTGTGCGCTGGACAGTATCGCCCTCTAGATCCTCCCTTTGCAGAGAGGATGTGTCCTGCCTGGATGTCAGCCTCCTGTGGAGGTTGTACCATCTACAGTGCAGAGAGCAGTTCGGACCCTTTGCATGGAGGTGCTGGGGAGACCACGGGGCATGTTTCAGAGACAGCGCGGGGTGAGAGCTGAGAGTTCCTTGACCCTCATGTCAAGACTGAGTGAAGGAGCCACTACTTTGCCCAGCTGCAGATGCCTGGGCAAGCTCAATCTTCCGAAAGGCGGAGCCCTCAACACTCCCAGTGAAGCCCAGACCCACTCCCGAAATCCCTTCCTGCCTCAGTTTCCCCACCTGGAGATAGGACATGGCACTGCCACCACTTGACCCCGTCTGGCCCTGTGATGCTTCCCTACAGCTGGTGGAGAGAAGGGCAGAGTGCTGAGCTAGGATGAAATACGAACGAGATGCTTCTCAAATTCAGAAGCAGGCTGGAGGGGGAAGGGGAAGAGCAGCTGCGAGTATGGGTTGAATCTCTTCTCTGGCGGAGAGACAGGCCCAGGGGAGCCCAAGAGCCTTGAACGAGCAGCACGCTGTTCAGTGAATGAGTATCTGCTTCGGGCCAAACGGAAGAGGCAAAAAGCAAAGCAAAATGTCTCAGAGAGCGCGTCCCGGCGTGTACTTGCTAAGGGCTGTGCCACAAAGCCGGCGGTGCTGGTTTCTGCTGACTCACCCTGTCCCGAATCCCGCACGCAGGCAAAGCGTGTCCTAACGCCCGTGCCAAGGGGTGACCTTGTGCTCGGACAACCTCCGATCCGGGGGGAAGGGGCAGGAAGCAGAGGAGCAATCAATCCCCCAAACCACGGCCGGGGGGATGATGGAGGGAGTGACATTCAGCTGAGCCAGAATTAGCAGCAGATCTGTGGAGGGACCCCATTTCCACCCTATTAATAATTCATTCCAGCTCTGCTCATAAACAGCAAACAGCTTGTTAGCGAGGATGGTTTTCTCCCCCTTTGCTGTCTCTGCCCTAGTAAGAGCCCCTTGCAGATGGCTGGCGGGGGGGAGGCATTGAGGGAAGAGCACACAAGTGAGCAAACCACTCCACCAGCCCACCCTGAGCATCCCATCCCACCCCATCCCATCCCACCCTGAGCATCCCATCCC
>NW_020799122.1:5010068-5035045 GCF_003259725.1 Athene cunicularia | reverse complement strand
TTGTGCTCGGACAACCTCCTTGACCAAAGTGGTCTCTTTTTTTTTAAAAAAAAAAAAAAAGAACATAGCATCTTGAAGAAAGCTATTAAGATTTCATTTTGAAAAGGCTCATTTTGCATTCAGAGCACCCCCAGCATCTCCACAGCCCGATGCTGTGGTGCTGACCCCGCCGGGGACCCCTCCCTGTGTGCCAACAGGCATCCCAAAGCGGGGCAGGCAGAGCTGTTCCCGAGACGTTTGCTGAGTTCGAGTCACAGCTGTGCTGTGGGGAAAGCCTGCTTGGGCACTGGGGGAAGGGGTAATTAGTGCAGGAGGAGAGGACCCTGGCCAGGCATCCCCTGGTGTCCCCCCCATGCCCATGCATTGAGCAAGGGGGGCACCAACTTCACCCGGGCTCACAGGGAAGGGCTGCTGAGCAACTGTTTGGCTCAAGAGGGGCCTCGTATTTCTCCTCAATTATCTGGATGCTCCCAGCCATCTCTGCCTGTGAGTTATGCCACTTGCCAGCTGTTGGAAATAATCGCTGTAAATTAATTACGGTTGTTTCACCCCTCTGATCCCTCCCAGCCCATGAATAGAGTGAAAATTAATTGTCAGAGAATATTTCCAGTTCTCTGGGAGTCCCATCCTGGCCACTGGCAGGTTATGGTTTATGCCCTGAAGCATGAGATTTAATTAGCCACAAATGTTATTTTTGATCATAAAATCACCTTGTCTTTTCATAAATCCAGATAGAGCAGTTGAACCCTCAGGTCAGAAGCATCAAGAGTGAAAATACCCCATAATGATGTTAGGGCAACCCTGCGTTTTCTCCCGGGTAAAAGCAATTCTGTTTGGGAAAGAGCATCGCATCCTGTAGCAGTTATTGAAAGAAAAATCAAGGAAGTTTCCCCAAATGAACGTTGCTCAGTGTGACCCTTGTCAAAAATTTGCATTGCAGAAAATAGATTTAACTCGGTATCAGTGGAGCAGATAAAGGCTGTTGCCACCAGGGCTGGGTCGGGGATGACATCCTCCCCGCTCGGTGGGTTATTTCCCAGTGCCGCAGCCCAGCTGGGATGGGGACAGGGACAGAGATCCCTGCAAAGCCCCAACACAGCCGGGGAAGGCAGAGCAGGGGATGGAGGTGAAGCGAAGCCCCACAGCTCAATCCTGGCATGAATCAGGGGAACTCAGTGGAGCGTAAAGGAGCAGGAAAGCAAACACGCCAAGATGATTGTTTCAGCTTTATCCTGCAGCCTCCTGAGCAAACGGATCCAGCTTGGTGCTGGATGGGGAAAGAGAGGGGGAGAAGATAAAACTTAGGGAGAAATGTATTCCAGAATACCCATGGGAGAGGCAGGAATGGAGCGGGCTGGCCCTCGCTCCCCTCCAAAGGTTGGGGACCCCCATCTGCCACAGCCATGAGTCCTCTCCATGACAGATGGGTTGTTCGGAGCAGGGGAAGCTGCAAGACACCCGTGGTGTCACCAGTCCACGGCGGGGACGTTAGCAGGGCAGGAGGGATCAGGTGCACATGAGGATTTTGCCAACGCGGTTGTTTTGCAGGATCTGGAGGAAATTTGATACCAACTTAAGGACTTTGTTGCTGTGCGAGGCAGTGTGGGGACGTTGTGAACCTCATCAGCTAACCTTTAAGTGGAAAATCAAAGGCAGGGTTGTAGGTGCCCTGCAAGAAGCAGAAGGGTCTTGGAACACACCAAGAGCCCTTTAAGCATCATGGCTTGACAGGGCAGGTGCTAAGGAGGGAATTGTCCCCTCCAGGGTGGAAGCTCAGAGCACTCCTGGGAAGGAGGTTTCTGTGCCGTATCTTGCCCCACTAAAGTTCCTCCAGCAGCCACCAACTGCTTCCACACGGGGATATTTTTTCCCCGAATTCCTTGTGCCACTCAGAAAACTCGATGAAAACCTGCAGGTAAGAGGGGCAGCGCCATGCAAACCCTCCTCACCCACAGCTCCTCCACCTCCAGCAGCGGTGGCGGGTGCCGGCTGATGCTAATGGCCCCGCGAGGGCCAGGAGGGACGGACAGCCTTTGGGAGGCACCGGACCTTCTGGCTGCTCCAGGAGCCAGCTCAGTGAGCAGATCTCTCATTTCAGACCTGCAGGAAGCTCCTCCTTATGTCGAGGGAACCAGACCAGGCTCTTTAGGCTACAGAGGGGGTGATCAAACAGTCCCCGGTCCCAACTATCATCAGTGCTTGCGGGAGAGCCTGGAGACACCCAAGGTCTGAGAACTCTCTGGCTGAGCTTGAGAGCCAGTTCTTGGGGAACAAACCCACTACAGAATAAAGGACCCAAAAGCAACCCACACGACAGCATAGAACTTTGTGCCAGAGAAATGCATTCAACATTTTTCCCCTTCCTATAAAAATCCAAGGATTTTTCCCCCCCCAACTAAAAAAATACAAAATTTAGATTTCCAGAACTAGTCCAAGTTGATGAGACCTTGTCATTATTCTTACTAGGAGACTGACTGTACTTAAAAACAAGTTGGTCCCAGTGTGACCTGGGTTTTAGCAGAGGCCTTGGCTTAAGCAACGCTATTCCATCAAGCAGAAGAGACCCCTGAAAGCAAAGCAACTCCTTGGGCCAAGACACCATTAAGCAAATCACACCAGGTCGTGGGAGCTGTGATGAGCATCCTTGGCTGAGCAGTACCAACTTTCACATCATCTACTTATTTTTCCTTGCTCAAATGTTGGGTATTTTTTTTTTCCTTTTAATATTATTATCATTTTTATTCTTCTTCTTCATTGTGCAGCTAGTGTTTGCAATTGCTTTCCAGCTTCCGTTTGGCATGGACATGTCCTAAAAGCTGCAGTTTTATTTCCGTGCAGCTTTCACCATTGACAACAGATGTCTAGTTTGTTTAAAATATTAAACAGCTTAATGATTAATCAAGTAATTTCACCTACAAAAATATATAATTTTTTTGCTATGAGGCTTAAAAATGGCATTATCTGCCAGGAAAAAAAAAAAAAAAAAAAAAAAAAAAAAAAAAAAAAAAAAGCAAAACAACTTTTTGTGCTCATTAAGAGCCCTAGAAACCAGCTGGACTTTGTAAAACTGGGCCTTTTATTGTGGCTGTTTTCGTCCCTCCCCAGCAAGGTGGAGAGCAGCTTTGCTGCAGCATCCTGCATTCCCATCACCACGCCTTGTCAGACCAGTATCTTGTTTCCTAAGAAATCCTTCTCAAGAAGCAAGTCCCTGTTGTCACCTTCAAAAAGTCACTTTTGCAGCATTTCTACCCAGCACTGACCCCGGGCACCCAGAGGAGGCAAAACCCAAGGGCTGGGTCTGCAGTCACCAGGACCGGGACATCCTACCAGCTCCAGAACTAGGACCATGTGAATGAACCTCATGAGGTTCAACAAGGGCAAGTGCAAGGTCCTGCACCTGGGTCGGGGCAAACCCTGTACAGGCTGGGGGATGAAGGCATTGAGAGCAGCTCTGCCAAGCAGGACCTGAGGGTACTGGTGGGTGAAAGCTGGACGTGAGCTGGCAATATGTGCTGGCAGCCCAGGCGGCCAACCATATCCTGAGCTACATCTAAAGCAGTGTGGCCACCAGGCTGAGGGAGGTGATTCTGCCCCTCTGACCAGAGATCCACCTGGAGTTGTGTCCAGCTCTGGGGCCTCCAGCACAGGAAAGACATGGGCTTGTTGGATTGGGTCCAGAGGATGCCACAAAAATGATCAGAGTGCTGGAACACCTCTCCTGTGGGGACAGGCTGAGAGAGTTGGGGTTGTTCAGCCTGGAGAAGAGAAGGCTCTGGGGAGAGCTTATAGCAGCCTTTCAGGGCTTAAAAGGGCTTATAAGAAAGATGGGGACAGACTTTTTAGCAGAGCCTGATGCAATAGGACAAGGGGTAATGGTTTTAAACTGAAAGAGGGTAGCTTCAGAGTAAATACAAGGAATAAATTCTGTACAATGAGGGTGATGAAACACTGGCACAGGTTGCCCAGAGAGGCTGTAGATGCCCCATCCCTGGAATCACTCAAGGTCAGGTTAGACGGGGCTCTGAGCAAGCTGATCTAGTCAAAGATGTCCCTGCTCACTGCAGGGCATTGGACTAGATGACTTTTAAAGCCCCCTTCCAAACCAAATCATTCTATGATTTGCCCCATGGAGGCATGATCTCGCTACGATGCCATTTGTTAAGACAACGTCCTCAACAAAGCTCTTGCAATTTGCCCCTTTGGGCTGAGCTGGGGCTAAGCAAGGTTGCAGAGCTCTTTAGGGCACCCTCAAGAAATGAGCAACCAAAAGAGCATGCTGGAGAGCTGGAAACCAGCAACATCTAGTTGCCATGAGGACACTCACGACTGATTTAATAGCGTGAGACTCAAAGTGAACTGGTTTATTTTAAGCTCCCTGAGACCAAGTTTGCCTGCCTAATGCATTCTGACTTTTAGATTGAAGACGTAAATATCTTGAGACTTTGGACAGATCCTTTGGAGGACACACAGCTTGGAGGAGGAAACCAGATTCAAAAATAATACCTGGAATTGTTTCAACAGTTCTATAACTGATCTTACTCGGACCAACGGAGTAGCCAAAGTATGGCCATCTGTTTCCGCTCCCCCCTGCCCTCCCGGCTGACTTCAAACCACCCCACCAGCAGAAAATGCACTGAGCATCCCGTGAAGGAAGAACAATTCAATAAACCTAAAACCAAAAAGGAACACTTCATTTTAGCAGAGGAAGCCGTAGTGATGTGACTCACTTGGTGGCTTTTGAGGCTCTCCCCCACGTTTCAGCACTGTCACTTAGAGGTTATTTTTTGCGTTTGCCCTGTTACAACCCGGCAGGTCTCGAGCCGTGTGCTGCTCCAGAGCATCGGAGCGGTTACAGACATCTTTGGGCTTGGTGCCTGCTGAGCTGAGCGTGTTTACAGGTTGGGATGTACAGGAGCCATCGGGGATTGTGCACCTCCATTCCCTGATCTCTGGGATGAGCATATGGGGGACAGGCAGAATTTTGGCTCCGCTTCTCCCTGCCCTTGACCCGCCAGGTCCCCTGCCAGAGACATGCCTGGCCAGCCCTGTCCCTCCAGACGGGACAGTGGGAGGGGGATCACACTTGTCAAACTTGGCCGCTTCCCTCACACTGCTCCTGGGGAACCTGTCCCACCTCCCACCCTGGCCACCCTTTACTGCTCTGGGTAACGTTTTTTTTCATGGTGGTTCGGTCACAGAGTCCTTCCCTTGTGTAATTTGGCCACTGCTTAAGGAAGCCTCGATAGGAGCATCGTCCGTAGCCCTGGAGGTGAAATTGGCCACTGTGGCCACCCTGGGGACAACTCAAGCAGCAAATACTCAGTGGAGAGTCATCTTAGACCAGCTTAAGGACTTTGGCAGCCCCGACAGCTGCCACACACAAGGAAGGGAAGCCACACGGCAAGAGCATTCTTGCCAGGACGGCTCTGTGCACACAGACTCCTGCTCATACAGAGCTGCTCTCAGCAGCAAGTCGGGTTTATTGGAGAACTTTTTGCTGCCATCTCAAGCCGATTCCCCACCCGAGCCCACCGAGATGCTGCACTGCTGCACCCTCCTTCAGACAAGAGCTGAAAACGGACCTCCAGGATGGTCTTTTCAGGACCGTCCTATTAAGCCATCTGTATGGCCACATTGGCAGGAGGACCATACTGCAACACAATATGTTGCCTCAGCACAGGAAATGTACTCAGAGCCCCCAGCGCTTCAGCTGATGGAGATTTTTCTTCCTTTTCCATCAGCCACCGCTGTAAAGCTGCGCTAAGAGGCAGCTACATCCCCCGGCAGGAAGCTGTGTCTCATTAGCAGAGGTAAACAATTCCCCTGAACGTGACGAGTCAGGAGAGCATATTAAATATGTCAATATCTTACGTTTTTTTAATCCCTTCTCCGGAACATCATGTCACAGTAGGCAAGACCCCCCAGCATGGCTCAGAGCCCTACTACACCCCATCTGGCATTTCCCCTTGCTCAGGTCTTTCTCCCCTCTTTGGGAAGGGAGTGGGGAGCTCTGGGCAGGTGCCCTCACCCACCCGAGCAAGCCTGAACACTCCATTGATTTCCCTTGCTCAGTTGGCACAGCTGCAAGCAAGTAAAAAATAATAAAAACTATCCAGCCATTTGCTTTTAAAACATCAACCGAAACATCCATTTAGTAGCCACCCTGCTCCGGGGATGGGACCGCACCGGAGCTCAGCAGCTCCAGCCCTTCCTCTCAGCGCACACAGAGATGGCAAAAGCCACACGATGCTCAACAGGCTGTAACGGGGGGAGCAAATCCCAGCACAGCACTCGTGGCTTTACTGCCGGGCAGGTGCGTGTCTGAGAGCAAGACAATGTTGAAAGCAGGACGGGTTTTACCCTGTTTTATCAACTGGCTTCTGCTGCTGTCCATGGCAGCCTCGTGCACACACGCACGACAACACATGCTTTATTTACAGGAGTCCCCTTTTCTCCCCAAGGCTGCTGCTGCATCCCCTGCAAAAGAGCCTGGTGCTCACGTACGGATCAGCTGCTCGCTGTTTTGTTTTATCCCTGCTGCTGGTGGAGCAGACTTCTGCCTCATTTACAGCGTGCTACTCACACACTACTCACAGGACAGAATTATTTATGTCCTCCTGAGCTTTTCTAGGCTACTCAGCCCTATGGGCTCAACTCGCTGTGCCAATAGTTGCTCACATTGTGTGTGTGTCTCTGAGCTGTGTGGAGGCACCAGAGAAACGTTTTACAGACATGGAGTGGAGAAGCTCTAAGTAGTTCCCAAGACTTTTGGTTGCCCAGCTGGAGATGGCAAAGCCCAGATTTTCCAGAGCACCTCATGTTACCCAGTAGTTCCCGTATTCAAAGTGCAGCCCCACAGCCCCACTTTGCACCCGAGAGCACCCATTTGTACAAGCCAGATCCCCTGCCCTGCTTTGTCTGGGGTGTACATGGGACACCCTAAAAGCACGCCACAAGCACTTAGACTCCCAATGGTTTCCCAGGTCAAAGCAAGCCCGTGGTGCAGGGTCAGTCTCCAGTGCTGTGGGCGCAGAAGCCGCCTGTTCCCACACTTGCAGCAGGGCTCTCCCAGCCCTGGGACACAACCAGCCTGCGCAGACCCCAGCCCTGCACCTCCTTTGTCTGAGCCCCCAGGTACCAGCATCAGGTCCCTGCGAGCCAGAGACCAGCCCCCGCCACACACACACCCCAAGCAGGAGCACGCTGCTCCCTCCACGCAGCACCTTTCCACAGGCTCCCGACCACGCACAAAGCATTCACAAACCAAACCACAGAACCCAAACTGTCTTACCTTGCAAGTCCGCTGTGCTCGGGAGGGTCAGATCTCACACCCCAGCAGACTCCTCACCTCCAGCCATCAGCTCTGAGCAGCTCCAGCTGCTTTATCACCTCCTCCTCTGCCAGGTGGCTCTGCCCCCCTGACGAGGGTCCCACCACAGCTGTCGTACCAATCCCTCTCCCTCTCCAATCCTCTGGATTCTGAGTCCGAGAAGGAGGTAAAGCAACAACAAAGAGATGATACGTATGCAAAAAAGATTTGTAGTGTGATGCAGAGGATTTTTGCAGGTGGTACCCACTGTAGCACAGCCCCACATCATCCCCGAGGCAGGTCTGACCCACACACTCCTGGAGGCAGGGGCTGCAGGGCAAGGAATGATGGCTTTAACACACGTGTGGATGAGCAATAAACCCATTGGCACAGCTAACCCTGATGCCCGCCTCCAAAACTTCAACATTTGGTGTGTGACCTTGATGATGTGTCCTTAGTGCAGTTCAGCACATGTGGATGCGTGTGGGTGTCCCTGCAAAACATGCGAGCTTGGCCGTGCCCTGTCACTTGTGGGCAGAATGGGATGGCTGAACCTTTTCTCCCGTTGCCCAGGCCTGCAGGCAATGAGTGATGTAGCAGTAGTAGCAGCAGACATTGTCGCCTGGATGGGATGAGCCATCCTTCCCACCGTGGTCCCTGTGGCTGGGTGAGGACCGTTGCATCTCCTGCGTGCAGCTGGGGAAGGCAGCACGGCTTGGGAAGAGCCTGTCCCCATGGGCAGCGGGGCTGCCAGGCACAGCTACATAACTTGGTTCCTGCAAAGACAGACGTTAACTGATGTTCCCTTCTATTTGCCACAGGCTAAGGGTGCCCAGAGAAGCAGCAAGTGGCTGGGGATGGTGTTCAGGCTGCAGGGATCCCAGGTCCCTTCTGGGTGCTGGTGGGTGGGCACAGAGACGCCTGCCCCTTTCCCTTCCCAATCCCCTGTGAGCTCAGCCTCCAGTTAGTTTGGGTATGTTGAACTGAGCGACCAGTAATGGTCACCACGTCAGGCTGAGCGGGTGCGTCCTGAGCACACCCGCCCTGCAGGTCCCCGAGGTCAGGAGGCTGTCTTGGGGACAACGGAGACACGGGGAGCCCAAATCTCTGCTCTCTCTGCTACCGCCCAGTCCTGTCCCAGCTCAGAGCTGGGGAGATTGGGTTTCCCTCCTCTAGCCATGCTCAGAAGCACTGGGGGGACGGTGTGCCCCCTGCCCATTCATCACCAGGAGCCATGAGAGGCACGGATGTGCTTTGGGGATTTTAGCCATTCCATTCTTGCAAGGGAGCAGGGGTGAATGCAGTTTTCTGTAGGCTTGTAACTTGGCCAAGCTTAAGCAAAGTTTCTCAGAGACTGTCTCAGGGAAAGCGCTTTCTATGAACGTTGTCCTCGTGCCAAATTGATTTCCCTTTGGGGAAAGGCCTTTCAAATGAAACAGCTCAGCCATTCTTATAGCAAAGGCAAAACCACGCATTTCTGTCTTAAATTTATGCTCAGAAACAGCATCATCCAGAGACAGACCCCCAGCATACTCCAGTTCAGCCCAGCTGTTAATGTTTGACACAAGCAGCTAAAACCAGGGTCCAGTAGTGGTGCGAGCTCGGCTGTGTGCCCATGATGCCCACGCGATGCCCAGGCGTTGCCTTCTTCTCTCGTGACCGTTGTTGTTGTTCCAGGAGAACCCGTACCTGTGCAGCGATGAGTGTGATGCCTCCAACCCGGACCTGGCCCACCCGCCAAAACTCATGTTCGACAGTGAGGACGAAGGTCTGGCCACGTACTGGCAGAGCGTGACATGGCGCCGGTACCCGGAGCCGCTGTTGGCCAACATCACGCTGTCCTGGAACAAGAGCATCGAGCTGACAGATGACATCGTGATAACCTTTGAGTATGGCCGACCCACCATCATGATGCTGGAGAAGTCGCTGGACAACGGGAGGACTTGGCACCCGTACCAATATTACGCAGATGACTGCATGGAGGCCTTCAGCATGCCAGCACGGAGGGTCCGAGACCTCTCCACCACCAGTGCCAACAGGGTCCTCTGCACAGAGGAGTATTCCCGCTGGGCGGGCTCCAAAAAGGAGAAGACTGTCCGGTTCGAGGTGAGGGACCGCTTTGCCATCTTTGCTGGCCCTGACCTCAAGAACATGGACAACTTGTACACCCGTCTGGAGAGCGCCAAAGGGCTCAAAGACTTCTTTACTGTGACCGACCTGCGGATGAGGCTGCTGAGACCGGCCCTGGGGGGCACCTACGTGCAGAGGGAGAACTTGTACAAGTACTTCTATGCTGTCTCCAACATTGAAGTCACCGGCAGGTAACGGCTGCTGTATTTCTTTGGGCATCTCTTCTCGGAGGGATGAGAAGAGGGTTACTGCTAGAAAATTAAGCCATCAGCGTTTCTGTCAACCGATAAGATTATCAGTGTTTCTCCCTCTAATACCCTTTCTCCCCAGGCAGGGCAGCATCGGTGATAAAACAGATGTGTCCTTGCAGGGAACGGCTGGGGCACCTCCAAGGCTGTGTCTGAGAGAAGGGCTCTGCGCTCCCCGAGCTGGTGCAGGGGAGCTGGGACATGGCTTGGATGGATGGTCGGGCTCTGAGTTTCCTCTCAGATACCCTGTTCCCAGCTGTGCAAACATAGCCAGGCTCTGCCCAAAAAGCTCAGGGGCAATGCTGGTGGATCTCGGGGGTTGAAGAGTGAGGCTCGCCCCACTGAACTCCAGCTCACTGCCAGTACAAGCAGGATGGGTCATCCCGAGTCAGTCCTGCACCTCTGGAGCAGCTCTGGCGCCAGCAGACGAAGTTTGGAGTGAGGGTAAACCCCCCAACAGATCTGGGGCAGGGGAAGGCAGGAGGGGGTTTGTTTCTCCTGGGTTTTGTTTTTCATTTCTCTGTACGATGCCATATGTTACATTATGACATCAACCGAAAAAGCAAAGTAAGGTGGAAAAATGCCGAGATGGCTAATTTCCCATCCAGCTTGTGGATTCAGCTTGTGTGAGACTTACAGACGAGAGGGGAAAAATCTCCCCATCACCCACCCCGTGCTAACAAGAATCACCACAGCGACAGAGGAGCTGTTTGTATCAGTTCCAAACCGTTTGATTCTGAGACTTGCAAGCAAAAATGTTTTGCAGGTGCCACCGAGGCTGGCTTTGAACCGGCTCCAAGGGGGAGGAAGCTGCAGCGAAGGATGGGAGAGCCCTTTTCTCCCACAGGGGCAGGCAGGAGACAGCAGTGAGGGCAGCAGCAGGCAGAGGGGATAGATCTCTCTCACGGTGTGGTTGCCTGTCTGGGATGAGCAGCCGTGGCTCTCGGCTGGGCTGGTGGCGTGTCGGGGTGCTGGCTGGTGGGACTGGGTGGGGAGGAGCCCGCGGGAGCTCAGGCACACGGGCAGAGCTGCGGGAGAGCACCTCTGTGTGCGTCTGCAGGCGCTCAGGTATTGGTGCAGTGTGCTTCTGTATAAATATGTGCAGAGAGATATTTTACACCAGCCTGTAAGAGGTATTGCCAGGTGTACTAAATATCCACAGGCCTCAAACAGCTCAGGATGGGGCAAAATAGCAAAATAAAGAGTGTGGAAGGGAGGGAAAGCAGGCAAAGGTGAGAGAAGAAGCCAGCGTGTTGCCTTCTCCTCCACCCCAACCACAGCCAGCCCTGCCCCGGCTCCATCTGCCGCAGCCTCACTCCCCAGGGCTGCCAAACTGCCCGCAGGGATGCTTGATGTTACTGGCAGCAGTGGCAAAGCCCCAGGGATCAGTTCCCAGCCAAGGCCCACGCTGACCAGGATGGCTGTCAGGAGGGGTTGGAGCTGGTGTATCAAGTTACCCAGGCTGGTTAGACTCCGTAACAGGGATGCAGAGTTTTCAGCTCAGAAAGTGGTAAATTAGGATTCGATGTTTGCTGTCAGTGTTTGATGTCAATGCTTGTGCAATGACCTTTGGCTTCCAAGCATGGAGATGACTGTGCAGATAACCCAGGATTCGTTACTGCACCTACAGCAGCTTCAGCATATTCGATGCTTTAAGGTACATGTTAAAATACTCCTGGTGTCCCGTGAATGCCTTCTTCCTCAGAGCCCTTTACCTTTTCTGCCTGCCTCAGGCAGGTTATGTAGCATCAGTACTTTTGACTTCAGCTGGTGGGGTTTTCCACAAACCAGTGCCTTGCTGGCTGTCCGCCACCTTCCTCCCCCCACACCCAGTCCCCCACCAGCTGTCAAACTCACTGGCCAAATTTAATACCATCTGATCGTAGCAGAGATCGTTTCAAGAGATAAAATCCCTGCAAACTTTGTGAAAAGAGGCAACTAGGACAGTGGAGGGAAACCCTTTTAAACACCCCAGGGAGGGGGAGACACAACTTCTATGAGACATCTGAGATTCCACAGCCGCCTGCACCCTGAAGACAGTGCTGGGGACGGGTGTGTGTGTGTCTGTGTCTGTGTCAGGCTGCAAATGTCCAGTGGAAGCTATAGTGCTGCTTTTTTGCTGGGGCCAGAATGAGATGGGCTGGGGTTTGTTGGCTAATTCCTGACAGCCTGCCCCTGGAGCTGACATGCTGCCTGCGAGGATAACTGCCTGCGTGGACGTGTGTCTGCGTGGATGTGTGTCTGTGAGGATGTGTGTCTGTGTGGATGTATGTCTGTGGGGATGTGTGTGTGTATGTATGGCTGACTGCGTGGACGTGTGTCTGTGAGGACGTGTGTCTGTGAGGACGTGTGTCTGCGTGGATGTGTGTCTGTGAGGATGTGTGTCTGCGTGGACGTGTGTCTGCATGGACATGTGGATGTGTGTCTGCGTGGATGTGTGGATGTGTGTCTGCGTGGACGTGTGTCTGCATGGACATGTGGATGTGTGTCTGCGTGGATGTGTGTCTGTGAGGATGTGTGTGTGTATGTATGGCTGACTGCGTGGACGTGTGTCTGCGAGGATGTGTGTCTGCGTGGATGTGTGGATGTGTGTCTGCGTGGACGGCTGCCCACGGCTGCCTGCCGAGCCGCAGGTCCTGCTTGCCTCTGCTTCCCTCCTGGCTCTGCTCACCGTGAGCTGCCTGACAGCAACTCCTCAGATGTAGCAGAGCCTCTGGGAGGAGAGGGCTTTTTCTTGGCCGGGGACAAAGGAAACTCTGAAAACTGTTTTTTCCAGCCCAAACTCCAAGTCCTAAGCTAGAGCAAGACCCCGGCTTTGCAGTGCTTCAGTTCTTGACGGCTGTCCCCGCTTGCTGGGCCAGTCCTGGGAGAGGGGGACACTCATCCTGGGCAGGGAAGAAGGGGATGCCTGCCCTGGGCTGACTCTGCCTGGCTCCGATGGGCACAGGGCAGGGAAGGATGACAGGCTGAGGAGCTGTGGATAACTGGTGTATAAGGTGGAAAAGCTTCATGTGAATTAACTCTGCTCCTGTGATTATTCTGGCCCCAGCAAGCAGGTTTTTTTCGCTGGAGAGCAATCTAATTCCCGCTGTAAGCAAAGCCAGTTACAGCGCAAGGACTAAAACCAAATTAAATCTTGTGTATGGCTCAACAAGAGGTGGGTTATTGAGAGGAAGAGAGGAGAAATCAATGTGAGCCTGACAGGAGCGCTGTGCGGGGAAGGGGGGAGGCAGGGCTGGGGACAGACACACGCTGCCTCTTCCAGGACGTGGGAACAACCATGTTTGAGGAACAGGAGGAAAGTGCCTAGATAAAATGGGGAGGGGTGTTAGAGATCCACTGCAGAGCTCAGGGAAATGAGAGGGAAGATAATTGTGAAGATATGAGGGCTCAAAGGCAAAAAGCAGCCAGAAGATTCCAGCTGGAGAGCAGAGACGTGAACAGCCCCAGGAGGCTGGAGGAGCGGTGCCCGGCGGCAGCGGCGTGTGGCACTGAGGAGCGGCGTGTGCCATCAGAGCGCGTGGCATTGCCTGTGCCCCCGTACGGTGCCAGGATTCTGGCAGGCGGCTGGCAGTGTCCACGGGGCGCTGAGACACATGGCAGCTTGTCTCCAGTTGATGTTCACACTCAGGGGAACAGCAAAACGCTTTGCCCTCAGAGCAGATCATGAGCCCGGGTGGTTTCTCATGCCGCAGCCTTAGCTGGTGAGTTCAGAGAGATTTCTCTGATCCCCACAGCCCACGTGCTCCTGGGCCTCCATCCAAGTGCAGCCCATCCTTCACCCCTCTGCTTCCCACCAAGGAAAACCCCTCACCTCAATCTCCCAGAGCTTTTGGCAAAAGCAGAAAGAGACGGAGCAAAGAACGTGGGGAGAAGGGGAAGGAGTTTGCTGCCTTCTCTTCTCTTGTAGGCCAGATGGACCAGGGTGGTTCAAGAGTTTTCCAGGACCTTCAGAGGATCTGGTGCATCCTGAGGGTCACTGCACCCTTCCTGGGTGCTTCAGGGCCTCCTCTGCCCGCCCTGTCTGGACCTCTGCCTCCCATGACCTCAGCCAGGTCCGTTTCTCTCTTCATGGCTGACAGTTTATTTTTATTCTCTTTCTTCTCGGTATCTTTTTCTTTTCTTTTTCTTTCTTCTTCCATCCTGTCCCTATTGATCTGAGGAGTAACTGGAGATGCAGAGGAGTCAAGACAGGAATAGACACGAGCAAGCCCTTGGCCTTTGTGCTTGTGTGTGTGCCAGGCAGGGTGGGGAAGAGAAGCGGAAAGACTTTTCCCCACAGATCTCTCTATTCACAGCTTAGTTTTCTCCTCGGTGCAGAAATGAGCTCAGTCGTCTCCTCAGGAACGGGTGAATGAGCTTTTCCTGGCTGCCAGGACTGACGGCCGGCGCAATGAAAGCCCCTGGTTCTCTTCCCATTACACACTGTGTCTCTTTGGAGTAATTTTTTCCCCTTCATAACGTCAGTCACCGCAGTGCTCAGCAGGGCACGCTCCATCACGGAGACGTTAATAAGCCATAATTGAAGTTAATGTGCCATGGCCAGGACATGTGGATCCAGTTAGGAGAAATCAGATTGAGCAGAAGTGAATCAATTTTAGGCTAATTATTAAGATTTCTCACCTTCGTCCTCCCCTGCCCCAGTGCATGCTCTGTCTGTCTGTCTGTCCATCCTGCCAGTGATGAGCAGTCCCCGGGGGAAGGCCGGAGGAGGGAGAATTACTTGTCACTGAGCAGCTCCATGTAACAGTGCCTCATCTCAGGCTTTGCTCAGGCTAAAGAGGCACAACAAGAAGATGAGGTTTCCAGTTTTTAACAGCATGTCCTTTCCTCTCTTCACCAATGGCTTTTCTGAGAGTTTCCTTGGCTTCTCTTTTGCCTACACAAAAGAATTGAAGGGAAAGGCCCTCTGTGCTCCTCTGCTTTGATCCCTGTCTTCCCCTTGTGCAGTTCTTGATGCTGTGTGTGGATGCTCTCTGGGAGGCTTTGCTCTCCACTGGAGTGGAGAGTTTGTACTAGCGAAGCAGAACAAATTTGCCCAGCCCATTATCCTGGTGCCAACAGCTAGGATCAGGCACTCCAGACCTGGAGGATCAAAGCCATTCCCCAAAGCACCTCCTTCAGTAAATTGAGCTGGTTAATTGTCAGTGGTACCCATATGCAAGGGATATATTCTTTCTGCCTTCTCGGTGACTCTCAAGATGCAGTGATGCTCAGTGCTGTACTGCTGTTGAAGGTGAAGCAATTCCTGCTCAGCCTGGTAGCTGCCTCCCACTTCTGCCCTCCAGGCAAGCACAATAATGGCAGCTCAGCATGCTTCCCCTCCGGTTGTACCTCAGGTCAAACCAGGGGTGCCACCGCATAGTGTGTCCCGGCTGCCTCCAGCCTGCTTTACCCGGCTTGGACATTTCTCCTTCTGACTGTTGATGAAGCTGTTGGAGAGCCTCCAGCCATACAGCTTTGCCATCTTGACTTCTCTGACAAAGCTGCCTCTAGAAGGGAGAAAAGAAGAAGGTTTGGTCTGTGGAACAGTCTCTTGTTGAGGCTCTTAGATTCTGTGTATTGACTGGTGCCCCCTTGAGCATCTTTCCCTGAGAAGCAGGGTGGGACCTGCCAGTTGCTCCACTGCTGTTTCGCAGAAGGAGAACAGGCAGGAACCTGGGGTAAATGATTGCGAGAGTGTGGCCTTCCCCAGCTGAGCTTGCCCAGCCCCAGTGATGCCAGAGCATCACCCCCAAAATAGCCATGACCTCGCCCAAACATCCCCCAACAACCAGCCCAACACCCCTGCAGAGCACGGCCAGCCTGCGCCCGCACTCAGCACCTTTGGGGAGACCATGAACACCAGGGCAAGCACGGCCCCTGCCTGTCCCTGCTCCTTCCCCCGCAGCTCCTGGCAGACAGACTTCAGGTCCCAGGAGGTAACAGCATCCTCGTGTCAAGGACGGCCAAGTCTGCGCCAGTGGTGCACCGCATTCCTCAGCCCATCCTCGCCTCCGTGCTGGGCAGCCCCCGAGAGCTGGATGGCTGAATTTTGCTGGCATTCCTCCAGGCTGGAATTAGCTTGAGTTCAAGCAAAATTTTGCTCTTGGTCATATGGTTAAATTAAGTTAATGCACAGCAACTGTTTGCTTGGCTTTCCTTGAGTCTCGAAAAGGTTTTTACTCCCACTGCAGCAAGATGGAGGGGAAACTTGCTGAGCGGGAGGGAGGGAGTTAGCGAGAAACCCGGTGAGCTCCTCCTTCCCCCAGATGCTCGTGACACTTTGTCAATAGCCGGAGACGGATGCCCAAGGTCCTATTACCTGCTCCTGCCTTTGGTTTGTGAAGGTTTTTATTTCCCCTCCGATTTTGTTGCCGAGTTGCGTCCGGCCCTGAGCGGATAATAGAATTTCATCGATAGACTGAGAAGGTGATGTATGTTAAAGCACTTAATATAAAGAGACTTCTACAGGAGCCCAAATTCAATTTGGCCAATGAACTCAATTGCAGGCATTATTGCATTCCAGGAGAAAGACCAAGAGCATTTATACACATTACTCTGCAAATATTTATGTTCACGTATCCGTGTGATGTCCTCTTCACCCTTCCTCCCTTCTGTTGCCTGACCCCCTAATGGGGAAGTTTGGTTTCGTGTTTGCTTTTTAAGGCAGCTTTGAATGTAAATAATGTTCCACCAGTCAGCAGGATCTTGACAGCTGGTGAGTGTCAACTTATTTTAAATAAATAGCCTCTCGAATGAGAACAGCCAGCTAGCGTGCTCTCCACTTTGGCATCTTTTAAATTGTCTCCTCTTTGTAACCCAAACCTCAAATCATTTCGAAGGGCAGCGAGGAGGGTTCCTCCCTGCCAGAAGGACTCATCTGTCCCTACCACACAACAAAAATGAAAACCCACAAGGAAAAAAAAAACAACAAACCACTCACAACATGTCCCTCTGACCTAACCCAGGGCTGTTTTTCAGTTTTTTGGCTGCAAAAAGCAGCAAAACCCAAAAGCCTCTCTCTCTCTGTTTCAAGCGGAAAGAAACAATATGTTAAAATGGCTTTTCCTCCCCCTTCAGCCCCTGGACCGCAGGCTCAGTTACACTCCCAGCCCTGCTCCTGGGATGAATGAGCTGCTGTCACCTTCTTCAGCCCTTTCAGCCCTGCTCCAGTCACTGGCAATAGCAAACCTCTGCGGAGCGATCTCCCAGCAAGGCAAACCCTGATATAACAGCTCTCCGCGAAGGGACGGTGCTTCTTCCGTGGCCCGGCCATTAGAAGTTATTTTTACCTGCTTCTGCACGCACAGATGGGCCAGAAACAATCCAAGCTCAGCACCCGTTATGCTTTGCCGAAAAGATTTGCTCTGCTTTTGCTGAGCTGCCAAAACAGTTGCAAAGGAGCAGGTAGAAAGTGGGTAAGTCATGGCCAGGCAGCTGCCGGGGTGTGCTGTGAGCAACGGCTGGGAATGACAATAGAGAGATGGAGAAGAGTTATTCATGTTTCCCCGAGAGCTGAGATCAGTTGAAACATCATTTTCCTTGGGGAGGGAGAGGAAAGAGCTCCCTTCAAACACATTGTCCCATGAGACTCATTAAAGGCTCATCAATTACAGTGAGAGCAAACAATTCAGGGGAAAGCTATCATAAGCCTTCCTTTGGATGGCAGTCATTAGCAGCGCTCTGCTGTGCTGCCTCTCTCCAATGCCAGCTCGGGCAAGCAGAAAGGGAGTAGGGGCTACCACTGCCAAGCTGATGATGGGGGGAAGCCAGAGCCCGGTGGCCCGGGAGCCAACAGGAGGGGACCAGGTCTCCACAGCATCCCTGGGGTCACGCAGTGGCATCCTCATGGAGAGCATGGGGTGGAGAGCATGGGGTGGAAGGGAGGTGGTGGCCCACCGTAGTGGACTTCTGTTGCCCCATATCCTCACCCAGGACTTTTTAAGGAGCTCAGGGCAGGAGAAAATTGGGCCACGGTGGGAGCTGAGCGAGAGGTGCATGGGGACAGAGCAGCTCTTTGGGTCTCCACCCAGTGAGGGGTTTCTCCAGCCCTGCCCCGCACAGCAGCGGGGTCATGGCATCAGGCCTGAGCGGGGGCTGCCACCACCCCATGGCTGCCTCAGCCCCACAGGGAGGGATTGGGATGAAAAGATGCTCTTTGCCTTTCTCTGCCCTCCTGCCCTGCACTGCAAAGTGGGAGTATGGGCGGAAAAAGCGGTTGTAAAACACATAAGAATCCTTGGAAGGAAAGCAAAGGGCTGGGGTAGCTTTTAAAAATTATTTCAAAAGTAGTTATTAATGAAAGCTCAGGGACAGGGGCTGCTTTCCCACTCCCAGCACAGCTCCTGCAGGTTTGAGGCACTTACCCCCGCCTTCACCCCCTGTGCACGGGCATCTCTGTCCCTTGCACGTGGGCTTGGCCCCAGACGCCTCTCCAACCACTCACTGCTGTGACCTCCAGGATGCTGACCTGGAGAAATGCAGGGACTGCAAACTGTTCTTTATGACTGTGGGGAAAAAAAAAAAAGAAAAAAAAGAGGACACTTTCCTGTAAACTTTCCTTGGCGCTCCAAGCTCTGTGATGTTCCCTGGTGGAGGCATTGGCAGCATCAGAGCACACTGCACCACTCTGAGGGAAGGCAGCAGCTGAATGACCTGCACTAAAATAAACTCATAAATGCCCCATCATGCAAACTGTAATGTCTTGGGCCACACATTGCTCCAGCCACTTTTGCTGGGAACAGTATAAACCAGTTTCTATTTAATGCAAAATGCAGTTGTGTGCACCTAGTACCAGCCTGGCACAGGACTTGGGTGTCCCTGGGCCACGGAGGGTGCCTGTGGCTGTTGTAGCTCACGCTGGGGCTGCTCTCCCCCGGGCTGTGCCCCACCACAGCTGCATCCTATGTGTGCTCTGAACGCTCACCGAGAAACAGCACTGTCACCGCTAGCCTCGACCCATGAGCTGGAGGAGAAACGCTCCCAGCCCTTCAGATCTGGTGCCAAAGAGACCACTCTGCAACCAGCGCCTTGCTGGAGCAGCCCCGGGACGGGAGCGGGGCCATCGCTGCCTTCTGCAGGACACGGCACAGGGGTCTGCCCCACTGCTGCTGTTTAAGCCTCATTGCTAAGTAGCTCCTAACCTTTCCCTTCATCCTCTCTTCCCTGCGATGGCTGGCCGCCCGAGGAAGATGAGTGGAGGCAAGCAGGACTAGCGGCTCCCACCCAGGGGACAGGGCTAATGCCATTTACTCCAGTCTCCACCAGCTGGATCTTGGCTGGGGAAAGACGTTGTGCACAAATCATTTGTGAGATCACATCCTTGGGCTGCAGGCTCAGAAGAAGACGCCTGAAGAAGGGGTTAAAGCCAAGCCCAAGCAGCAGGGAGGCCCGGATACAGAAACCTTCACACACAAAATGGGGTTGGCAGTCAGGGCTGGCTGAAGGCACTCAGCTGTTTGCTATTAAATAATGCAGCCTGATTGATTGGGCTGAAAAGTGCTGTGTTGCGGGGTCAGCTTGCTGGGGTTACAGTTCTCTGCTTAGATTGATGATCCTCAAAGGTCAAATTCAGAAAGCAATTCCCCGGTAAAATTGATCCTTTGGATAACAAAACTTTTGCACAGTGGCGAAGGACCAAGCAGTGAGAAATATAAGTGACTCGGGTGCAGGCAGGCAGGGTGATCAGCTACCTCTGCTTTCTCTTTATTTAATTCCCCTTGTTTAAAGCAGTTAGGGAGTGAGGGTCTTCTCTGGGAAGATGGGCAGTGCCCCATCACCCCTACACGCAGTGGCTGGGGGATGTCCATGAGCACCCACCCTGTCCCCATCCCGCGGGCAGGGGGGCGCAGGTGCCTTTGCAGGGGTGGGGGGCAGCTGGGGGCTGTCCTGGGAGCTGGTGCTCAGCTCCTGGCTCTCCTCAGCAGCGAGTGGGGGGGTGTGTGTATGAGCAGGCATGTCTGACTGCCTCCTGCACGCATCTGTGCCTCCATCTCCCAGTAGCACAGACTGGGTCCTGCTGTGTGGTGGAACTTCTGTAGCTGGAGCCAAATTAATGGTGAGGAGGTTTCACCTTCCTGCACAGCAGCAGCTTGAAGCCAGCAGAAGCACCCTGAAATGGCTGCTTGGCCCTCAGCAGGGGATGCCAGGAGCAAGGATGTGTTACAGGCAGCAGAGGGGTGATCAAGGTTGCCGCAGGCCACCATGGGGGACCAGGTAGTGGTCGCCCAGGGCTGATGTCCCCACTGCAAGACTAGCAGGGTCAAGAACAGGAGCCAAGTGCTACATCCACATCATTGCAGACTTCAGAGGAAATAAGAGGGATACCAAGCCCTGCCTTCCTTGTACCCCCTCCCCTGGGGCTCTTAAACTCCCCCTCAGCTGCTTTTTAAGGTTGTTGGCTCCCATCATCTTGCTCCCACCAGAGGGAGGAGGGAGGAGAGCTGCAGCTCTCAGAAGCTGTTGCTCTGATTCAGGCTGGGCCCAGAGCGGCAGCAGTGAGGCTTTGACCTGCTTTAACCCGCTATCTTGCCTTGTTTCCTCCCGTCTGCTCATTTTGAAGTGAGAGAAGGAGGCCGTGATGTGTGGACGCTGAATAATTCAGTCTGGCTCCGCAGCACCCCGGGGCTGAGCATCGCCTCTGCTAAAGGGCTGGGACGGCTCAGACGAATTCCTTGCTCATCAGAGGCAGAGGGGACACAGAGCAGTTGAAGCACAGCATCCCTCCTGTGTAGGTACCAGCCAAAGCCACTTCCTTCCCCCAGACACTCAAATTCATGGCTTGCTCCTGGAGCACTGGTGCTCAGAGCCTGTTAGTGCTTTCAGGCGTGACAGGGCATCTCCAGCTCTCACTAACACACAGCTTCAGCTGGAGCATGCTGAGTGTGTCTGCCTCTGCTCCATGGACCACGTTTTCTTCCTTCCTCCCTTTTAATATTCCCTCCTCTGCATGGCCAGAGACAGGGCAGAGTTTTAAGACACAGAGAGAGACTGTTCATCCAGCTTATGCTTAGCTTCTGAGCGGGGTTTGCTAGAATTAAGGACAGAGAGGGGAGGGGGAGAAAAAAAAAGCATACATGAGGTCAGCTTATCCAGCCATGCGTGAGGAGGAGCACAGCAAAGGCGGCCTCCTCAGGTCAGGCAGGCAGCTGGGAGCATCTTGGGGGGCTCCAAGGGAGAGGGGGAGAGGCACCAGCAGCTGGCAGCCAGGAGGGACCCAGCTCATGGTGCCCAGCCTAATCCAGGTTGTTTATCCCAGTGCAGACAGAGCACATGAAGAAGCAGGCTGTGTTTCCTCTATCTTCTCTGCAAGCAGTTCATTCCCCTCGGTTCTGCATCTCTTGTAATTAGCCCTGTAACACAGAGCGCTACCCAGTCAGACTTCTCTACCCGTTCACATAAGGCACAGTATTACCATTTTCTAATGGTTCAGCTTCCGAGAGTGTAAATTATTGCACAAAGCAGTGAGAAAAAACAGTGGGCTGTGCTAGGGATCCACTGTCTGGAATTAAATCAGAGGTTTTGGTCCCTGAAGTCTCTGTCTGATGGCCTGAGCTCGGGCCCGGGAGTCACCAGAGCCACGTGTGAGTTACGGGCTCAGCCTCTGTGCTCTGCGCAAGTTACCTCCGGAGTCTGAGCAACAGGAATTATTGTGCACAGAGATAATTATTCCCTGCGTACTGCACTACAGCTCATTAAAAGTTTGTTAATGTTTGCAAATTGCTGAATAGTGTTTTTCGTTGTTGCCTTCTCTGATGAGGCAGGGACTAAAAGGCAGATTCTGATGGTGACTTGTTCTCTGTGTTATTTTGGTCACAGCAGGCTGGGGCTGTGCTGCACATAGGGAAAAAGGTTTGTGTTGTGCAACTTCACACCACGGGAGAAAACGCTTTTGACTTCAGTACAGCGTGCAGGGGTCATGGGGCTGGGTCCCACCAGCGTTAGCCATGCTCCATTTAAACCCCCAGGCTGTCCTCTCTGCCTTCAAGTAAAAGCCTCCATCTGAGCTGATCACACGAATTTCTGTAACAGCCTGAAGTCTGTGTGACTCCTTCCTGGAGTCTCAGCTGGAAATGTTGACTTACCATTAAATGGTCTGTTCTTCTGCGGTCGGGTAGTGGGAGTCAGGTATCTCTCACCTTGGAATGGAGACTGCAGATCCACCTTGGGCGAGGAAGGAGACATCATAACCCCACCACCAGATACCCAGGGAAAACAGCTGAGTTCAGTGAAAAAGTCCCGCAGAAGGACCGGGAAAGGGGGTAACCAGCCCAGCTTCACCACTACATTTTCCTGCACACGGATGGCACTACACCAGGGGCAGGGAGGAGCAGCAGTAGTACCTGACAGCTCTTCTCCTGTCTCCCTCCTCCAGGTGTAAATGCAACCTCCATGCCAACCTGTGCACCTTCAAAGAGGGCAGCCTTCAGTGCGAGTGCGAGCACAACACCACGGGGCAGGACTGCGGCAAGTGCAAGAAGAATTTTCGCTCCAGGTCTTGGCGAGCAGGATCCTACCTGCCTCTCCCCAACGGGTCCCCCAATGCATGTAAGTAACCTGCAGCGAGCCGGCCCTGGCTGCACTCCCACCTCGGGCTGCACAGCGCCCACAGATGGGAGCAGGTTTTCATCTTGTCCTTCTCCATCTTGAATCAGTGCAGGATACTCAACTTTTGAAAGAGAAGTGGGTATTTATCTGTGTCTTTGGTACACAGAGAAATGAGAGAGGATCTGCGTAGATGCAGAGGTGATTTGTTGGTTCCTGGTAGTTGAGTGATGAGTTGAGATGGTTGAGAACAGAGAGGATGACGTTGGGCCAAGATGTAGGTCCATGGCTTTGTGGCAGTGCAAATGACTTTCCTTTGAAGACATTATTTAGCCACAGTAGAGCACTGGCTGTCAAGTAGGGCTCAGCGCTGGCGCTGCTCTGCTGCGGGAGGGCAGGTTGCTTTCTGGATTGCTTTCTGGGTCCCGTTCTGTGTACGTCGGTATTTCAGGCAGGCGCCGCGAGCTGCAGTCCCTCTGCGCAGCTCCAGTCTCATCCAATTGCCTGCTGGAGCAAGGCACTGACAGAAGCAAAGGCGCGCAGACGAGATGAAGGATGCATACCCACCATCGTTCGAGCAGGGGAATTGGGGCAGGAAACATCACAGATGGGCCAGTTTCTCCTGGGTTTCTGTCCAGTCCACATTAGCAGATTTGTTTAAATGTCACGGAGACACAGTAGCCACTCCAGCCTTTCAAGCAGCAGCTTTGAGCATTACCAAAGAGAATCTTTTCCTTCCCTCCCCCCAAATTTTTTGAAAGATTTATGTGCTTTAAGATGATCAAAGCTGAAATTCAGGCTCCGAAGGCCGTGACGGGAATGTTTTGTGTGTGCCAGGGCTGGTAGACGAGCAGGTTCTTTGAAAGGGAACGAGCTTGTCAGCTCCCACCAAGCGGCTGCATTGCTTCAAAGGAGCCTGGGAGAGTTTCTGGTGTTGACAGGCACAGACATGCTGTTCTCTCTCTTTCCCTCCCCTCCGTTCCTTGTGTCTCTTCCTATTTCTCTTTCTCTTCAGCTCTTTCTTCTCCCATTCATCTCTCTTCCCATCTGTCACTCAGTCTTCTTCCTCCCCCCCCAACCCCAACTCTCCCTCTGTTACTTCCTCCTTCCCCCATCAGCATCCTCTTCCTCTGCAACAGAGGCAGTTCTCTGAAGTCCTCTCCTCTTGGTGGTCCTGTGCTTTCTGTTCATGCAAAGCTGAGACTTTTCATGATTCACCCACTTGTTATAGTCGAGAGGAGCGTGGCCATTAGTCTCCTGCGTGCTGAAAGCCAGAAGCTGCCGCTTGGATGGCCTTTGACAGGCGGGTTTGAAGCCAGTGGCTTTGCAGCATCCCGTTGAGCAAGCGCTGCAGTGGGAAGGGTCTTCAACCCTTCTCACTCACAAAGGACTGCCGTAGGTGCAACAAGCTGGTTCAGACCCTACAGTTTATACTTAGCACAGTGAACCTCAGCAGATGTGCTTGGCCTTTGCTGGGCTTTAACGGTAGGTCAAGGAAATGGTTAACAGAAAAAAACTATCAGCAAGGACCAAGCTGGTTTTTCTTCCCCAGGTGAAAAGCTGGAGATGCCAAGACCCCAGACAGCACTCTCTGCTTGCCTCTGTGGTTTGACAAAAGCAGCTTTTGAGATGTTGCAGCAAACTGATGTGCCTATGAGCAAGACCCCCGCTAATTAGTTGCTGTTCAGTCCCATGTCATGTGTCTGTTTGATCTTCTGCTGGTATGAGAGCTGATGGCGTCCTGCTTCCAGTGACCCGGCTTCTTCTTCTTTTTCCAGGTGCAGCTGCAGGCTCAGCCTTTGGCAGTAAGTAAAAACATAACTGAAATGCTGGCATTTAACACTTCGGTGCATGGTCCTTGAGGATGTCACTAGGAAAAAAAAAAAATGGTTATTTTCTGTCCATTATCATTTTCCAGGCAATAAGTCATCCCTAATTGTGCCTCATTTTCTGTCCTGTCAGAGAGTCTTATATTTTCTTTCTTTGACTTCAGTAGCCTCATTTTGCTTCTTCCTCTGGCATGGTTTCCCCCCATGAGGTTCGTTAGTATGGCAGCCGGAAAGGAAATAAAAAAAGACTCTTCAAAACCACCAGTGCTCGCTGTGAACTCCCCCCTCCCCTCCCCAGTATTGCAGAATTCTGCTCTGAGAAGGAGCTGGGTTTGAATTATTTGGCATAGCATCCACTCCGGGTCACCTTGGACTATTGATAAAAAACCATGTGTAGAGTTTGTGTACATCTGTATGTACCCGTGTATGTATGCAAACAGATGTCTATGAAGTGTCCGCAGCAAAGACGGTAGAACTCAGCGGGGATTTCTATTGAAAGATTGATGGTACAATGGGAATCCTCATTTAACAAAGCTGGAGGTAGCTTGAAATCATAGAGCCTTGAGTTTTGGTTAGGCAGAAGCCTGGATTTGAATTTTGTGGCTTGGAATTACCCTCCCGAAGAAACGAATCAGAGAGCTGAATGAATAATGAATTCTTTGGTTTGCAGGCAAGTGCAAAAAATCGGAGGAGAAACAGGTTCAGAGAAATGCAAATGCAATTAAGAAAAATGCACCTAATTGAAACGTGGAGGATGGTTTTTTCTGGGTAAATGAACCATACTTAGATTTTAAGCAGTCAAATTTAAATGGTTAAAAATACAAACTCTCCCTCAAGTAATTTAGGACTAAAAAAAAATTAAATGTTTTAACAGTTCAAAATATTCTTTGCTTTTCTGGTCAAAACCATTTTGATAACTCTCTTTCCCTCCCCCCC
>NW_020799122.1:4958652-5010018 GCF_003259725.1 Athene cunicularia | reverse complement strand
TGTGTATAAGAGACAGCCTTACTGGTACCTTTGTTTCACTGGAAAATGTTTCCCATCAAAATTTTCCGTTAGGGAGTAGCTGGGAGGGTGCTGGGAGCAACGCACTGGAGGTGGACAGAAGGGATTTGTGTCCAAGGCCAGTTAAGGAGAGATTATTCAACCCACATAGGAGACTAGAAGTGACCTAAATTAAGTATTTAAACTAGCTCAGGGCTATTATGAAATTAAGCATGATAATCTGCATGAAGCAGTGGGACAAACAAGGACAGGAGGGCAGCAGGTGTAAGTTAAGTAGGAATTTGTGTTCTGAGTGTTATTTTAGTTCAGGCTGTTGTGGCGAGCACGGGGGGGATTGGGCACCACACCCAGGATCACTCCCGTGCAGCTCGGGGGGGCTCGCTGACGCGGAGCCATCAATTAATTGGCCCCGATGAACGAAAGGTGCCAGTGGAAATGGGTACACGCCAGTGGTACGGGTCGGGTTTGGTGGTGCCAGGTAGTTTGCTGCCTGCGGGGTGGCAGAAGGGACGGGAGCTGTGTGGGGAGCTGGGGTGGGCAAGGAGACGTCAGGCGGTGGAAGCCCACCTGCAGGCAGGGCTAGCCGGGGGCTCCTCTGCACCCCCCCACCCGCTCTCCACCCCATCTCCGCCCAGGTGTGCTTTCATTTCCCCTTGTCAGCTTACTTGGCAGCTAGTTGCTGATAGAGCTGTAAGTATTTAAGCCAGTATCTGGCACAGCCTCCGGCCCCTGCCCACACTCGCTGCATCCAGCGTCATCGAGCCGCCAGCGCCTTAATCCTCTTGGTGCTCCAGTTGTAACCATGCTGAGAAATCGGTCACCAGTTCAGCCCAGCAGCAGCCTCACGGGTGTGTGGGCTGGCAAGGAAACCCTCTGTTCCCCCCCAGTAAGTGTCTCCTGCCTCTTCTCTTTGCTTGCCAGCGTATGAGCGACGGCAGCGGGTCGTCACTGCAAAATCCACCACAGCAAAAACGACCACCACCACACCAGCAACCACCACCAGCACCCCCCTAGCTGCCACCACCACCCAGCCAGGTGGGTGCCACACTCCCTGCCTCACTCAGAGGGCCAGGACTTTGCCGCTGGGCTCCTCTTTTCAGCTGCTCCCCATCCCAGCTCCTCCGATGGCAGTGGGGAACGCACGGGGCTGCCGTGTCCGTGGCCCTGGTTATCTGCTTTGTAGGATGATAAAGGGACATGGATAAAAATCACCCTGACTCTGTCCATGTCCCCAAGCCTCTGGGCAGTCCTAGTTTGCTGTTCTCTCTGTTGCGTCCACAGACACTGACACATGTAACATGGGCTAGGCGCAAGTGTTATGGCCCCTATAAGCGGGGAACCAGCCACAACGGGTCCACTGTTTTGCAGAGAAATCTAAGATTGTTTAGACTCCCCGTCTCATCCACCTCAAAGCCAAGAGAACCACACCAGGGGTTGACATTCCCCTTCCCTGGCTGATCTCACTCTGCTCTCACTCTTATCATCAGGGCAGCAAGAAGGGAAGCCAGGACTGGATGCGGGGGGAAGCAAAACTTTTCCCTGTTTTCTTTCAAATTTGTTTTTTTTTTAAAAAGCTTTTCAAAATCCATCCCTCCTAGAGCCACTTGGCAATGTTGTCCTGCGCAGGGCTGGCACAGCTGTGAGAGATGCTCTCTTACAGCTCCATCACAAGGCAGGGCAGGAAAGCAATGAAGGCTTTACTGTCCCACCGTAAAATTAAATGACGTATCCAGTCTTGTCTGGCTGGAAGGAGAGGAAAATTGTACCCCATGCTGCTCTATCCCTGAACTCCACATGCAATAGCAGAGCTGGCAGGAGAGTTGCCCACACTGTATTTGCTGGGTGCTGCTCTCGGAGCGCGATGGGGAAGGCTGGGTGCTGCTCTGCACCCCCCAGCTGCTCACTCAGATGAGGAACCATCCCCGTGGGGAGCTGCAGCCTCGGCGTGAGAGCGGCCACCTCCTGCCACTTGCCACCTGACGCAGAGCAGCCATGCCAGGGATGGGAGAAGCTGCCTCTGTCCTTGCTGGCTCTTCCAGCCCCGCATCGAGTCCCTGTGGCCAGCCTCAAGGATGTAATGCAGGCTGGCTGCATCTTCAAGGGCAGTTTTCCTCGAGCAGAGCTGCGCTCTAACATTCCCCAGGCAGCTGCTGTACAAGCAGCGAGGGAGCGTGCAGGGCTGGAGCTCACACGCATGCCAGAAACGCCCCTTCCTAATTTCTAAAATCACCCTGTGGAGGAAAACTTTTGTCCTTTTTCTGGGAGTTCCTCCTTCCCTCTCCCCGTGAACAAGGAGACAGTGTTTTCACTTGTCTTTTGGAAATGAGCAGATAAAACTTAACAGCAGGACATTTTTTTTTTTTAAGCTTCTCATGGGGGAATTAGACACGCATTCCTCCCCTTGCCATGCTTTCTGGGCCTGATATTTCCCAGGAGGACGTTTTACACCCACAGTATGTTAGTAACAGTCTGTCTGGGGGAGCTGCCAGAAGCCAGTCAAAGGGATGAGGAAACTTGATTGCATGTTTATGCAAATATAGATATATTCATGGAAGTACCCTGCTTGAGTACTTAATCAGGAAGCCAAGGGTTTAACTCCAACTTCCATGGAGTTGGAGTGACCCTGGGCAAAAGAGTGCGAGTCTCGTGTATGTTAAGTGCTCCTCACGCAGGTCTGTGTTGTACGCGTGCAGGAGGGGGGGGTCATCCACCACCCCTGCCCGGAGCTCACACCATCGCCACAGCCTCAGCAGTGACAGGGGATCGCATCGACACCCGCACCACACTCCTGGGGTCATTTGATTTTTATCCATGCTCACCCATAGCGACATTTTAGCTCTATTTTTCTAGCAAGTGCTGCGTGCGTGTGGATGGTGTGTTTAGTGTCTGTCCTGTGTATGATTTGCAGTGCTCCGCCTCTCGCGCTGTACATCTGGGGCGGGCAGGATGGCATCTGTGTGGGGTTGGGGGTGGTGGGGTAGTCTCTCCTGCTAAACTGCCCCGAGGGACCTGGCATCACACGTCTCAGGGTTTATTGCTTTGCCAAAACCTGCTTTGGGGGCAGAGAAAATGTTTTCGTAGTGCTTTCATTAACTGATACCAAGGGACAAAATAAATTGCAGTCCAGCCATCACATCTCCAGCTTGATATGGTCAGGCCTGAGCGCGGAGCTCCTTGCCCCCATCCAGGCCCCTATCCATGCTGCGGCAGAGCTGGGTCCCATCCCAGAATGGTGTGCCTGGGGATGGAGACAGTCCCTTGGGGGGCTGCTCCAAATAAAAATGTAGTCAGGGCCACCCCACAACTCAGGGACCTGCTCTCTTACATGGGCAGCATGCTGGGTTTGATGCCACAGGTGCACTCTGTGCCTTTGACCAACAATAGGGAATCAAGGAACAGTCTAATTCTGATCTGCTTTTGACTAGAGATGTTCCTCCCTCTCCTGTCCCGCGAAATGTGAAGTACTTCTTTCAATACCATGACATCCCCAAGGGGCTGTGAATATAACTTGCCTGGACCTCAAGGGAAACACCTTGTTAAAGAGATGACCCTTCGGGCTCCTGGTAAGATGCCTGGAGATGCAATAGCCCCAAGCTGGGTCAGAGTCCCAGAATGAGATACTCTGTTGTTACCTCCCTTCTGACTTTCAGAAGCTTTAAAGGAATCCCTCCTCGCCTTAAAGCCAGCCAGCCATTTAAAAAACCCATCTTGTTAGAGTCTTACCCCATCTCTGTGATGTTTAACCCTAATTTACACACAGTCTTCTGCCCTCTGAATTTCTGCTTCCCACCATAAGCAAGCAGCATCAGACCAGCCTCTGAGTTCACTGCCTCTGTGCCCGTGAGAGCAACACAGAAAAAAACAGGTATTTAAATCCAGACTGATGTGTTTTTCCCTTCTCCTTCATGCCTCCGCACACTAGTGGGTAGTGGCAAGGCAGAAAGCAACGTAGCACGTAGGCTAGAGGAGTAGATTAGATTTGGGTTGTCTCTGGGTTGCATGAATCTGCTAGACATCTGCTTCCTTTGGCTGCTCGTGGTGTTTTCTGTGGTCAAGGTGGAGCTGTCATCATGTTCGTAGGATGCTTTTGTGCCTGGTCACCTGTTGTGTGGTGAGAGATGGGAGAAGAGTGAGTTTGTGGACACGGTCTGTGGTCTGAAGGCAGTCAAGGCTGCCAAAATGGGTAGAAAGAAGGGAAATCAGAGAGTTACCTTAAGGAGGATGAATTAAGTGCTATTCTCATTTGCCTTCTACAGTTCTGTTATTTTGAAACCTTCCTTGAAGTCTGTCAAATTCTTCCTTGCCATTTGTTACATTTTTCCCACATTCAAAATAAGAAAAAAAAAAAGCTGTTTTTTTTTTTTGTTGTTTTTTTCTTTTTTTCCTGCTTTCATGTTTCCCCCCTCTGGTTTATAGCACTTTCAGCAGTGCCAATTCACCTCCAGGAAAAACAAAACCAACCTGCACCCTGTTTGATGTTTAGGGGCTCCAGCAGAAAGAGAGCACCAGAAGCCTGGCTCTGTGTAGGTCCCGCAGAAAGGGGACCCCGTGTTTATGTTTTGAGAAGGACTTCTTCAGGGTCCATCCCCACTACTCCAGCGCTGCAATGGTTTTTGCTATGAAGTGTGATTTCTTGGTTTAATTTATTCTACTTCCTCAGAAATCCACCAAGACGAGCAATTTTCATCAGGACTGATAAGAACTCCCGAGATAAGAGCTGCCCAGTGATTCCCATTTGTATGAACTGGCTCTGGGGGTGAAACATGTCTTTCCCCCTCCCAAAATGTAAAACTGTCCATTAATGTCCCAGAGCTACAAGGGAAAGGTTCTCAGGATAATGAGCATTAATAATTTTCCTGGCTCTGTAAATGCGATTGAGTGGAGGTGTATGTGAATGACTAAAAAGCAAAATGCCTCCAGGGCTGTTTTTTATTGTGACTCTAATTAAACCCTTGCCAATTTGCACAGGGCTTTTTTCATATTCTCTTTAACACCATATTAATATCAATTGGTTTCTACTTTCCAGCTGAAAAGGACAATGTCTATCACCTTCTCTTAAAGCTCATCATTAAAAAAATATATATTTTTTTTCTTTTTTTATTCTGCATTGTTTATCATCCCCTTGACGAGGCTGGGAAATCACATTTCTCTCCTACTCGGGTTTGTCCTTTGAAACTTGGCAAGGATCGAGATTTATTTTTTTTTTCCTCCTCCTCCTTATGTTACCCAACTGGAGCTTGAAATTAATAATATGGCTTTTAAAATTTTATCCCTTGGTTTGTTTTCTAGCAAACCTGAAGATTGTTACCAATATTGAGGAGACGGGGAGGGGTATGGAGCCAGTGGGGGTGAGGATTTGCAGGGAAATCAAACAAGTGATCTATAAATTTCTTGCTGGTTTAATTTCTCTGCAGTGGCTTGCAAATTCTTTAATTGGTATTTCTGAGGAAAGAGCAGAGCCTGAAGGAGGGCCTAGAAGTTTGGATTAGAAACCAGAACTTCGTGCCTCCATCCTAAGACACTTGTGCTATTTCTCAGCTCCATTACTTCAAAGCAGAGGGGTGCAGATCAGTTGCTGGGGTCTTTATGCAAACACACGAGCAAAACGCCACGCGTTCAGGTGGGGCTGAGATCGGGCAGCTCAGCACACCTCTACCCTCCTGCCCTTCGCCTGGCGAGGGCTGCCCGCCCTCTCCAGTGCCCGAGGACACACCAGTTGCCCCATACCAGCAGCAGCACTGGCACGGAAAACCCGCGCAGCCCAGGGCTGGGTTGGCGTGGTTCTCCGAAGGCCTGGCCCTCCAGCAGAGCGCTGCAGAGCTCCTCGCTGCCTGCCAGCTCCCCTCAGCACACCCGGTAACACCGTTTTCCCCTCTGGTCACTGCAAGACTACACCGGCTTGTCAGCGGCTGCCCCGCTGCAAGCGGGCAAGGCTGGCCCCGGAGCAGAAGGTAGGAGACGCGCGGCTGAGCTGGGTCCTGCCAGCGAGTCCCAGCTCCCGACGCTCAGCGAACGCTTTAGCTTCTAGTTCTGCATCTCCGTTTTCCATGCAGCTCTCTCCTCCTCCCACCTGGGAAAAAGCTCTGGGTTTGTCTGTGCCCGACATGCAGCTGGGAATCTGGTACGGCTGGATTGAGCCTCGGGGTTTAGTCATAGACATGAAAGATGAGGATGGCAAGTGGTAGAAGAAATTGTTCACAGCTTGCTGCTGGGGTGAATGGAGAGGATCATGGAAATCCTGTCGTCTCCTGCGACTGGAGTCTGTTTGAAGAGCAGAATAACTTTGTAAATAGATAGGCCTGTGTCATTTGTAGCATAGATGCCTTCTTATGTATTTCCTTGCTTCAGGTCTCCTGCTTGACTGCCTCAGGTGAGCTGCTCCTGGTGGGAACCTTGGGAGGCTTCATGCTGGTTCTTGAGGCTGAAGTTTCTCCTCCTCGGGGTTCCCACCAACACACACCCTTTGGCAGTTGCCCGTTGGTGCTCAAGTCCTGTTTCCCAGCTGAGATGCCTGTAGCTTGCTCCAGCTGTAGACATTAGCATCCCTTCCAGTGCAGAACAACTGCTGAAGCTGGGCCCAGGGCAGAACCCAGTGTCTGTAAATACTCAGCTGGGGGGCAGAAAGTGCTGAAATGGAGGCTTTTGGAAATTGCACGCTTGGGCCTATCTCTGGCCTCACAGAGAGACAAAATTTGTCTCCGATACAGTGACAAGAGATAGGCCTACACCATGGGCATCAGTGCCGGGTGATGCTGACAGTCTGTGCTGAACAAGGCGGGCTCCTGAGTCTTGACAGTGGTCTGCAGATTCAGCTCCTGTCCATGCTTGGGCCATGGAATGCCAACAGCCAACACTCACCCATCCAGCAGCTCCTGCGCCCTCCCCTTAGGAGTACTTTTTCTGTCTCTCCTCACACTTAAAGACTCTAATTTCCAGGAGACTTTGTCTCTCATTCCTGCTTCAACACATCCTCAACTAGATACGGCTCCACCAACACACCCCAGATACCTGCTTAGAGCTTCTGCCACCTCTTTAAGCAAACGAGAGGGAGATCTGTATTAAATCTGATGTTCTCTCTAACTGATGCCACCGTAAGCTGTTCAGAGCCCACCAAACACAGCAGCACTTGGACCCAAGCTGAAGCCACTAGATCCTCCTGAGAACATCCGAGGTAAGGCCATGCCTGTTCCCCAAGGACAGCAGGACAGGTTTCTCCCCCAGTTCCTGTAGGTCAGGACAACCCACCCGTCCTCAGCACGAACCACCATTGTACAATCCACTCTCCCACTCAGAGGGTCCACCTCAGCTTGGTTCTGCTTATCCAGCCCCACAGAGATCTTTTCAGAGATGTGTTTAGGGCTGGGATAGCTGCAGAGCTGTCCCTGGGCCCCAGGAGAGACCATGGGCCACTCAGGTGCTTTGGGAAGGGGGTCCTTGCCATGGCATGAGGGGCATGCACCTTCTCCCAGCCAAAATTAATCGGGCAGAATCAATGGGGCGGATCTGCTGATCTGGCCCAGCAGGACCAAGTCTTGTTAGCGGATCACTCTGCTCCCAACAGACCATGGAGCCTCCTCACAGCCATGACCCCTCCTTGTGAGGGATAGGGACAACCATGGGGGCTTCCACGCAGGGATGTGGCCCCCAGGGCCACCTGCAGCACCCACTGCCAAGATGTGGGGCTTTGAAACACTCCGGGGACCTAGCGAGCTGCTCCTGCCTCTCTGGGCTGCCCCACTTCCCTCACGGCAGGGACAACAGGCCCTGGGCCCCCTGAGCTGGGCCGGTCTGCTACTGAATGCCTGTGAGCAGAGGCTGCCATGTTCCATGCTCGGCCATCGTGCCAGGGGATGAGGAGGCCGTGGTGGCAGAGCAGGGCCTGGGTGCCATGGTGGCCCGTCATGGCCATGGTGGCTGGAGAGGCCGTGTTGGTGGAAGAGGGTCTGGGCACTGTGCCAGCCCACCATGGGACCAGGGGAAGCCTTGGAGACCTGAGGAGTCCCTGGTGCCTCACACATGGCATCAGGGGCAGGGGTGGGCCCTCTCTGACCATGGCTGAGCCCTGGGGGTGGGGAGCATGGCCACCTCCTGCCATTGCTGTCACTGTAGGGACGTGACCAGCACCTGGGGGATGGAGCTAGCAGTGCCCACCCTGCACCTCCCTGAGCACCGCAGCATTGTGCAAGGACTGGCGCGCCACAAACACTGGTGGGACCTGTTCCTAAACACCCCGTGGGACCTCAGTGTTGCTCAGCCTTGCCCCTTACTGGGGTTACCAAAAGACAAAACTCCCCCAAGCACCAAATCCCATCAGTTCAATTTGGAAGCAACGGCCTTTACCCCCAGTGCCCTGGTTATTCTCGGTGGGACAGGGGCCTGGTTGGCAACACAACCCCAAGGAAGCACCATCCCAGCTGGGGCAGCCCCTTACCCTGAGGAAATATCCCAGCCCAACCATGCTGGGCTGGCCCTGGGAGCCCTCTCCCCACCACAGCACTCAGATATGTTTTATCATCTGATGTAGCGGCTCCGAAGAGCAAAGCAGGGCGCACAGCACACTCTGCAGGCAAGAGGCATGGGAAGAAGCCAGGTACGTGCTGGTGGGGACGAGCCGGGCTGGAGCGGCGCGTGCTCTGCAGGACCCTGTAGCAAGCCCTGCCAGATACCACCTCCATAGCCTTCCTCCTCCTAGCTGAGCTCCTAGCAGCTTTTTGGGTGCCAGTTGGCATGACCTCCATCAAACTGAGGCCATGGCCAGTAGAATTATTATTTTTTTTTAAGCAGTTCAGACTTGTAGATCGTTATCCTGAATAACCCGATTCACGCCACAGAACGTGCATAGATGGGGGATGTGTCAGTAGCTCCTCCCGGCTCTGCGCATTGCAATGGCGCTGTGCATTGAGTTTTTCATACATCACACTTTGAGGAGGGGAGAAGAAGAGAAATTTAGCAGCTACCAGCTGTCTGGTGCAGAAATAGATGCCAGTGCTGCCAGAGCGGTGTTCTTGGCTCAGCTCGGCATTGTTCTCGTAGCAGAGCTGCTTGCAGTAGGGTAGGACGCGGAGCGGTGCTAAGCGGTGAGAAAAAAACGTGTCTCTGATTTCTCTCAAGCATCCTCAAAGAGCTCAAAACTCATCCGACTTGAACCAGACTCTGGCCCAGTGGCTCCTATTGAAACATATAAAGGTAAGAGGAGGGAGCTCCCAGTCTTTGCCCAGGTGATGTGGTCCAGCAGCTTCCGACATGGAGAAGATGGGAAGGGTTTGTCTATCTGAGTTGTGGTTAGCTGTATGTAGGAGTGCATCCCTGGGGTGAAACAACGCTTGGGAATTGCAGCAGCAGGAAGTATTTGAGCTGAAATTCTTTGGGTACTGGTCAAACATGCAGAAGTTGTTTCACAGAAGGTCAAGATTACAGCGGACTCCGCTCCTCCTCAGGCAGCTGTGAACCATGGGGAAACCTTTGCCCTGCTCCATCTTCCCTGGTCTTCATTTCATTGAGCCAAGTCTCCTCCTCCAGTCGCATGTGCATGCCAACCCACACCCTCCCATCCCTCTACCATCCTTGAATGTTTAATGCTAGAGCTTGGATCAGAACCACAGCTCCGAGTCTCCCTCCTCCTCTGGGGAGGCTGGGGAAGCTCAGACCTGGCTGACACTGTTTCTGCTCATGTTATCTGCTGGCCGTGCTGGCTGGGCCACTCCTGGCCAGGACAGCTGGGCCACAAGGCAACTAGAGTAGGTCCTCCCCTCCCACGTTACACTATTAAACTCCCAGAAAGATCCAGCGCCCAGAATCTAACACTGGAAGGTAGTCACCGTCCCAAGTCACGGTATAAAAACAACCACAAAGCATCAAGTATTGAAATTCCTCCGCTTGCAAATTAAACCTATCTGGTTGTTTTCTAACACGTGCCTACAGCCGAGAGAGGTCAGCCCTGGGGACAGGAGCAGCGCTTGGCCAAGCCATGGTGACATCTCCCGCCCCGCCAGCGGCCTTCGCAGCTGTCCCCGTGCTGTGCCAGGCAGCCCTGGTTCAAACCTCCCGCACTCATCCCCCGTCTGTCAAAGGGCCCCACACAAGCCCCTCTTCCTTGCATAGACCCATTTTAAGCATTTAACTTGAGAGTCACCGTACTTCACAGCCAGCTTTGGTTTGGGAGGTACAACAGCAAAGGGGCACTCCAGGAGGGGACACGGAGGGGAAAAAGCCAGAGGCAGCGAGGTTTTACCTGGACGCGCAGCAGCTTCAGCTCCACTTGTGCTTTGTCCAGAGCTTTCCCATTGCTGGAGGCAGTGAGTGCTGCTGCACCCTCTGCGGCCCCATCCATGGGCCTGGGCGCCCGTCCGTGCCGCAGCGAGGCCCTGGGGCTCTGCACCCAGCAGCGCTCCCTCACAGGTCCTGCAGCCCCACAGCACCAAACCCAGGCCCCAAACCGAGCTCTGCTCATTAACAAGGCAGCTCTTTAATTAACACCTGACTCCCCTCCACTGCCTGCTCCCATGATTATGCATTTCCTGGGACAGCTGGGGGCTGGCTCCTGCCTGTCCTCGCCCCAGGGGACAGAGCCCCCTGACCCCATCTGCTCTCTGAGCGACGCCTTCCCGCCCGATCCCCCCATGGCAGCGAGGAGCCGCAGTCGCTCTGCGCACTCATCCTGCCCAGCCCTCCCCAGCCCTGTGTCAGTGGTGCCTGTGGCATTTCACCAGAGCAGGATCCTCCTCCAAAGCCTTGTGGCTCCTCACCTCTGCCTGGCACGAGGGAGGATGCTCCCGGCCCAGCTCCCCAGCTCTCTCCTCCTCTCCGCAGACTGCGAGTGCTACGGCCACTCCAACCGCTGCAGCTACATCGACTTCCTGAACGTGGTGACCTGCGTGAGCTGCAAGCACAACACGAGGGGCCAGCACTGCCAGCACTGCCGCCTGGGCTTCTACCGCAACAGCTCGGCAGAGCTGGATGATGAGAATGTATGCATAGGTGAGCGCTCCGGGGGCCTCCATCACTGGCACCGGGATGTGGGATGGCTCGTACGGGACTGTGCTGTGTGGGGTGGGCTTCAGTTCAGCCCCTCTCTGGAGGGTGGTGTGTCCACCTGCGTGCTTCCCAAGGACAACAGCCATAACGGTCTCTGTAGCTTGCCAAGGCTTCCCTGAAAACAAAGCCCAATAATATCTTTCCAACTTGATTCAGATGAATTGCTCTATTAAGAGCTGCTCAGCTCCCAAGGTGAGGTGGTCTTTGCACTGTTGGAGCCTCTCATGCAACCCTGCGACCATCCCAGACCCTTAGTCTCTAAGGTCCCTCCCGTAGCACGTAGCCAAGCTTTTCCAAAGTCCCCAACACCTCCCTCGGGGCATTAGCAGACACACAGCCCCCAGGCAGGACAGGCACTAACAAGCCCTGTCTTTGCCCAGAATGTAACTGCAACCAGATCGGCTCCATGCACGACCGCTGCAACGAGACCGGCTACTGTGAATGCAAAGAAGGTGCCACAGGGCCCAAGTGCGACGACTGCCTGCCCAACTACTACTGGAGACAGGGCTGCTTCCGTAAGTACCTGAGCCAGAGGGACAGAGGGAGGGGTGAGATGGGACCAAACAAGAAGGGGATCCTTAGCACCACCTTCCCCGGGAGCCCCGTGATGCTCGGGGTGTAGAGTGAGCAGACTCCAGCCGTTCCTCCTGAACCCAAATGACTTGATGGTGTTACACCTGGTGTTTTCAGCCCTCACTGTGTTCCTCTGCCTTGGGGCTGTTCTAGCATTACAAGGGTTGGATAATTTAACCCCTAGGAGCTAGAGAAGAAAGCCACAAGTTTCTATTTGCTGCTGCAGTCAAGGGGTTTAAGATACCCCAGCCTAAGACCCACATTCTTCCCTCCCTCCCACCTTGTAGCCAATGTCTGCGATGACGAGCTCTTGCTCTGCCAGAACGGCGGCACCTGCTACCAGAATCAGCGCTGCATCTGCCCTGTGGGCTTCAAGGGGGTCCTGTGCCAGCAATCCAGGTGTGAAGCTGACAAAAAAGACTGCAACGGTGGCCCCAGCGTGCACGGCAGCCTCGGCACCATCCTCCTCGGGGTGCTCGCCCTCCAGCTGCGCGGCTGGGTGGACCTCTGAAGCCACAGAGGAGGGAGCCCAGCCCAGGCACGTCACCCGAGGGCCCTGGGGAGACTAAGGTAACAGGTGGCTCTCCCCACCGTCTCCTCCGCCTTCCTTCACGTTAGGACTTGCACAACGTCTTTTGGTCCACTTTCCAAGCAGAGAGGTATGCAGAAAAAATCAGGGGCTGACTCCTGCTCACAAACCCAGCCCGGCAGCAGCCGGGGTGGCCGCAGCGCGGAGCCGGCTGCCGAGCAGCGGTGCGGGGACTGCACCAGCCTGTGCCGGGGCCACGGTCCCACAGACCCGCGTGGCCACGGGGCCCGTCCTTCCCTCTGTGCAGTGACTCCTTCCCTGCTCCGCACAGGGCGACCTGGGGCCAGGGCCACCGGGGCCCTGAGGAAATAGTGCCGCGATCTAAGGGATATTTTTTTTATTATTACTTTATTTACTTTGGTATAGGCTGGGGTGTTCTTATTTTTCCTCTTCTTAGTGTCCTGTTTTGAAAGAGCCTGTCATGACAACTCCAGAGCCCCATAACACAACAGGCAGGGGAAGGGGAGGGAGGGAAGGGGGGACTCTGGTCCATCCTTGCTGCATAGTCCCACGTCCCACCATCGGCCTGGCCTGGCCACGCACATACTGTTGCCTACAACTCTAGTTGCTGCATTGATTTTGTATATTCATTGCTGGATTTTGTTTTCTTGCACTTACGGAGAACGCAGGGGCCATTAGGCATATGGTACGTGAGGAGTGCAGTGTCTTATCCACACATGTCCGTAGAGTGTACGGTTCAAATACTTTTTTTGGTAGAGACTTATTTTTGTTTGGATTAAATGTTATAAAAGAACCACAACTTAAAGGGACATTTTGCCATGAGCATTTGATTCTGGTGTATCCTCCTCCAGTAAAGCAACTATTAATGGCTGCTTGATCACCACGTTTTCCTTTTTGTGTGCACAGTTAATTACAGGTAAAGACTTATTTTTTGATTCATAATGTCCTCTTGTGATTTCTGAGTCAGTACCAAGGTGCACCACATTGCAAGGGAGAGGGGAGGGAGAGAGAAGTTGCCTCATCATTGAGAGCTGTTAATTATTTCTCCTAATTACTTTGCTGAACCTAGGTTAGACTACTAACTGTAGACAATGAACAAAGCCTGAGTGATATATTAAGCACTGGTCTTGTGTAGAAAGGCCATTTCCAAATGAGCCTGCAGCAGAAGGCTGGATAGTCCAGGGATGCTTCTCCAGGGGGACCTCAGCTATCCAATGCCATTGCATCCCCCCCGCAGCCGGTGCCATAATGTGTCTTTGCAGAAAAGGCTGATTATCTGGGGTATTTTTAAACAGACCCAGCCTGAAACTTCAATATAGAGCTCATAGGGACTAGATCAACTCGTTTAAAGCTCATAAACATGCCACTACCCGAGGAAGCGTTTGCAGTCCCATGCATAAATGAAGGCAGGAGAAACCAGAGACATGATGTAACTCAATCAGAACAACAGGAATGTTATGAACACAAGAGCTCTGATTGTGTCATGTCCAGACTTACCAAGCCAAGAGCTCACTGAGTGGAGTATTAGAAGATGGGAGACACCCCCCCACCTCCAGCTCATTCACTTCTGGGCTGGTTTTCTGCACAAGGGAGCAGCCCTTGGTCATTGCCCCAGCTTTACCCAGCCCACTTGCTCCCTCAGCTAGCCCAGGAGCCCCCCACAACCCAAACATGAGCCTCCACTGGCATTTCCAGGTCTGGTGTCCTTGCTAGAGGACTTCAAGAGCTTCTTTACCAATGTCTGTTCTGTTTCAACACTGTGTCTCCTGTCCCTTATAGCCCATCCTGCTCAGGGGGGCCAGCGCTGGGAGCAGCCCATGTTTCAAAAGTGCAAGAGCCTGCAGTGCCTTCCAGCTTGACACTGCAATTACTGTGTACACAGCCAGTGCCCCCGAAACGCAGCCGCCTCCACGGAGAGGGAGGCAGAGAACTTGTACTTTGAAATAGGAGAAGAAAACAGGAGCCAAGGTGCAGGACAGATATTGTCACATCAAAGAGCAACACAAATCTGGTGCACGTTTGAGCAGTGTTTAACATCGCAGAGACAGGTCACAGGGCTTAGTTAATCCACCATAAAATAAATGAGGGTTAAACTCAATCTGCTGAGATTTGGTCTTTGAGGGTCTGGGATGGCGCAAGCATTGGCTCCCTTTAATGCAGCTGGTCGCTGTCTGTTGGTATTGACACACTCCTTCTTTGTACTTTCTGACTGCAGTAGGTTTTAAAATCTTCATACATTGCTGTTCTTACAAGTAATAGCATAAAAAAGACAGTAACAAGATCAAGATCTCTAATGGTCCTTCTGGAAGGTGAAGCAACGTTCTCCTTCCCCTGCACTAGTGTTTTTCTCTAGAATATTAGATTAAGCAACCGAGAATTTACTACTTCATAAAGCTGTGTCCCACTCCGCACCCAGCGGATTCCCTGCAAACACACACTTTTATTGTGATGCAAACAGAAATGGGCCAAGCAGCAGCACCAAATTCCTGTAGAAAATAACCTCAGAAGGGCACAACAAAGCTCAGAACAGCCCAGGCACAAAGACTGCTGAAGGTGATAGACCGCTGCTCTAGACCGTTTTAGGCTTAAAGGATTTTCTCTTGGTTGATTGGGTATTGGTTGTTGGGTTTGGGGGTTGTTGGGTTTGTTGGGTTTGTCTGTTTTTAAGGTAAAACAACACTGGCTTCCTAATTCAGCTCAGAGGCGGCGTCACCTCCCTATGAACCCAGAATACCAGTAATGTTCAGTCCTGGACCTTCTTTAACCAAATCCCAATGAATAATTCTGTCACTTCAACCAGAAGCAGAAAGCTGTGGTGCTAACCCTCCAGCAGCTATGCCAAAGGAAGCCTGAAAAATGTTGGGGAACAAGTCCACCCTCCACACTACATAGACCACTCTCAGGCTCTTCCTAGTCATGCAGAAGCAAAGCCCTCTGTGAAATAGTAACTGCAAAGGACAAACGTTGACATGCTTCATCTCACGACAGAAACCAAATGGCCTTTAGACTGTAAGCGAGGGCAGAGCCAAGAGGGGGAGTTTCAGACTTGCCTGCTGAGGGGCTGCGCAGCTCATCTGCAGGCTCAGACACAAAGCTAGCCTGGCGCCTTGCAGAGCAGGGTGGCACTTTGTCTGGCCAATGGTGCTGGAGAACTTGCAATCACATCACACAAACCACTGCAAGACAGAAAAAAAACCCCACCCTCTCACACGAAACTTAAACTTGGTTTTAAAGAAAGTAATTTAAAGCTTCTGAAGGCTTCAGGGCTGAAGATGCATTAACTGCAGGCATCCGTTAGCACACGGGTCCCTACACGAGGAGAATAGAGCAGGATTGAAACAATACAGAGCGAAACCATCACCGCAAGTATCTGCAGATCTGAAAGTTCATCTTCTTTAAGATAGAAACATTTGTACATCAGTTAATGCTTCCAAATGGGAGAAGTTGTCCAATGAGCCTGATACTTTACTTGTGGAAAGGTTAACCAAAAGGTACTTCTCTTTCTGAGAAAAGCCACTTGCGCTCTTTCAAGAGGTTTTCATGTGTATCCTGTTGCCGGCGCGCAGCCGGCATTTGATTCATTTGAAAAAGTTTTAAAATTACACTTCTGTCTGCACAAAAGTGACCTCTTCAAACAGTACAAGTAGAGCTTTTGATTTTTCTTGTTTACCTCAAATTCTACTGTTTTTAACTATTTAGAGTACTAGCAGATCTAAATAACCAAAAGCCCCAGAGCAACAAAAATGTGCCTGGTGTGACAGATCGCTGCGGCCAGGCTGAGCCCGCGCCCCAGCTGCAGAGGAGTCAACAGCAGTCTGGGTTTATGCGTATTTGCTCACTCGCCAGATAAAATGTTAAGCCTACAGTCCCTGGGAGATGGAGACAGAAGGAGGGGGAAAAAAATTTCCATTGGTACTTACCAGGTATGTTATTTGTTTTTTTTAAAGATGAGGAAGCAGACATCTCATCGACAAGAGTGATTAGTAAGGAGCCTTGCGGAGGCTGGAGTGATGAGAGAACCAATGCTTTAGCGGTAATAAAATTAATGGTCTCACCAACCAATTCTGTTCTATAATTGGCGCTTGTGAAAAGTCCCAAATGTAAATAAAACAAAGTATAATGGAGGAGCTCAGCGTTCTTGCTCAGAAATAAGAGCAGAGCTTTGTATCACCCTCTTCTCAGCCCTTCTGGCAGGGAGTTGGAAAGTCTGGCCACTATCATGCAGAAACTGGCTAAAAATCCCATGCTGATTTGAGATGCAGAGAAGAGCTTCAGACTGTCCTAAAGGCTCCTTTATCATTTTGATTCTCTAGGTGTTGTAACAAGTTTCACTGCAGGATGAGACGTGCGAGGAAAGCCTAAACCCACCCATTTTTATCATGTAACTACCTTCTCTCCTGGCCAGGAACAATACTGGGCTCCAAACGCTCCATCCCAACCCCACTCTGTGCTACTTCAGGGTTTAAAATAAAGAGAGAGGAAACTGATGGGATTTCCTTGTAGCAAAGGGAGTTCTTGCTTGATGCAACAGCGAAATCAGTGACAAAACTGGACAGCCACACCAGCGAAGCCTGCCAGGCTAGAAAACAGAGTTTTCCATGTTTTCCCAATACCAAATGTCATGTGCACTCAAACCACCTTCACTTTCATTTCTCTCACTATTTGCCTGGGAGTTTGTGGCAAATTAGTCGAGGCCTTAGCAGACAGGTACGTATGGCTAGAAGGTCTCGTGTCAGCGATATCCGATGTACAAGGCTGCTTAGCTTACATTTATTTGCACTAAAGAATAAGGCATTGGGCTCCTTTCCAATCAACCTAAGAAGACGAGAAAGACTTTATATATGACTTGGGAATGGACCCGTTGTGGCAAGAGACTGTATTGTATCATTAACATTATAAATTCCATTTACAGTACAGCAGTCATTTCATCCATCATTTATTCATGCAGACTAGAGAGAACGTCTTACATTTTTAGGACCGTGATTCTGCTTATCCTTTGTATTGCTACAGTCACTGGGCTGTGAATGAACAGCCCAGCTCCAGTTGTTGGCTACTCTAGTCTCTCCCTTTTATATGCAAAAGTAAAACTCAGCATCTCACCACACTTCAGTGACTGAAAAAAAAAACCAACCAACAAACCAAAAACCATCTCAGCTCTGAAATTACTGGTGTTAAATGTTATTTTTCAGATGTCACCTGGGACTGGGAATGCTGTTTACTCTCAATCAGTACTTTTGGTCACTACAAGTTCTTTCTTGCTCTGGAAGCACGCGCTGCTCAGCACTTCCCTAGCATCAGCAGACCAGGGGTGAGGGCTGCTTCCATTTTATGGACTCGCTGGAAGAAGAGGCAAAGTGCCTTGCCAGTCTGCACACCTTGCACAACGCCGTCTCCCAGCTCCTGTGCCTCCAGCTCTTGGACCCGGCTGCTAGTTACTGCACCCAGCTCAGCTAGGAGACGGTTCTGTAAAAACTCATTGCACCACCAGCACCGAACCGCAAGGGAGCAGGAGGGGAGGCCGCTGTGTTCATCCCCCCGCAGTGGGGCACAGCTCTCCCAGCTCCCATTCCCCACCCAGAGGCACCACCAGCTCTCAGCATCCCTCAGGCCCACCGGCAGCTACCATCACCCCTCTGCCATGTGTCCCAGAGCAGGGTCATACTCTTGAACAGGGCTGGTTTTCCTCTGGGTGCTCAGCAGCACCCCTAGGGACAAAGCCACGGTTGGCGAGCCAGCGCTCCATAGTGTAGCGCATGTACAGTGAAACATAGGTAAGAAAAACTTAGGTGAGTACCTGTTCGGGTATCATCATTATACAGATGGCTCTGGTTTGTTCTCACATCATGATATGGAGCAATGACATGGAGAACTATTACAGTAAACCTTAAAGGGAAAAGGAATAACCATAATTATATTCCACCTTTACTGGAAATCTTATTTCATATACAAAGAATAAAAAAAAACACCTTTGAACAAAGTAAGTCCAACACTTGGAAGAGCCTTTCCCTTCTTACTGATACGAGAGACAAGTAGTACCACAGAGGGAACTGGTTTTGCACTGAGAATTAAGCTGCCAAGCTCAGAAGCAGCATGGAAGCCTCTGTATAAAAACCTAAATACTGCTTCTTCCAAAGTTTTTTGGCACAAACTCCAATTAAACTGTTTTACATTAAGCTGTGTTGAATATGTTCTTTACTGATTTTTTCTGACTTTAATACGCAGAAGAGAGCAATCACTGATCAATCTCCTCCAACTATCACTCATTCTAAGATGATACTAAATAAAGTCTACACTCAGCTGACCACCACTGACTGTCCATCACTACTCAGTATTTTATAACAGACCATGGAAACAGCAGAGAAGTTAAGAAAGTTGTACCCTATTTGTTCCCCAATGCAGGTTTTCTTTGAATTAGTGAGAAGTGTACTTTGGATTGGAGTTGGCTTGGTTTTCCATGTTACGGGTATAAAAGGGAGGGGAAAAAAGTTAACTAAAACTACAAACTTATTTTGAGTGATGTGCAAAGAGGAGAAAGTGTTCTAAGTGCAATAACCCAAACATTTTTTTATTAAACACACCGTTAACAATACAGACTGACACAGTAGCAATAAGCTACCACTGGAAGATTGACAACTTAAGTCAGATAAATCTAGTATTAAATAAGCAAAAAAAGTCTGAGCCACTGACCACACCTCAAAGATGATTTATGGAAAAATACAGGCATTAGAAAGTACATGACCTCTGTGCTGTGTACAAAATAAAATAAAAATGAAATGTTAAAACAAAATTCCTTCCAGCATGTGATAAGTATAGCTCTCAAAACATGTTCTGAAATGAAGAAAACTGGAAGTTTCAGAGAAACATTTGACAAAACTGTATTTAATGACCAGAAAAGCATTTTCTCATTCACACTGTTGCCAGCTTCACTTTATTTACATAAAGACAGTCTAAATGGCTTCCACAGCTATAGGATCCTACAGCCGTTCGCAGAGTAGCAGCCTTTTTAATGTGCTAAGTAGGAACAGCAGGCAGGTCAGCACAGCCCTGCCAAGAAGAGCCAAGAGGTTTGAAAGATGACAGTATTGAAATATTCCCATTAACATAAGAGGAGGTACACATAGGACATGGATTCTGTGATGTGGGGGTGACCAAAATGTCCAATTCGTGACAGTCAGATTCATTCAGGCAGCCTTCCTTCTCACTCAAGGCACGCAACGTCAAGGAAGTGTCACGGCAGTTTTTGAAGCACGTATACTGCTGACAAGAGGTGGTCAGGGTTCACTGAAGCGATTAAGATTGCAACGTAACGAATAACTAAAGTAAACAACGCACATATGTTGAGTTCACCTCACAGCCATCTCAGAGATTCTCCCGTTATCTTAAAATGCTCTGTACTATGCAGCACAATGAGCTGGACAGTCACAGACAGCAAGTAAAAGCCTCCCAACACACCTACAACACAGTTGGTATCAGGAAGGCACGTTTGTTCTGGGCTGGGATGCGTTAAGGATGTAAATTTTACTGGAACTTACGGTTGGAGCTGCCTCCTGATGTTCTGTAGGATAAAGCACCTCACTGAACTGGACTTTGGCAGGGGGCTGACAGGACAAAGCTGACACTAATCACTGCAATCGATGTGTCGGGACAGAAAACACAACTGAAGATTATGGCTAAATTCTGGCCAGAGAAGTCTGGCAGCTCATTTGCTTGGGGGAAGCTGCTGCCCTTACCCTGGTTAAGCACAAGGCCATCAGCAGGGGACAGCAGGGCAGTGCCCACCACAGAGCAGGCCCTGTTGTAACCCCGACACATGGAGACAGCGACTGACCCGTACACCCAACCAGTACTAACACAGCAAGGTGCTGCCTTCTCTGGCAGAAACGTTCCAGACCATCCCCACACAAAACTCCATGCACATGAAGTGTTGCTCTTCACCTCCATGAGACAGACACGTGCTCCAGAAAAACAAAGTGATACTTCAGTGACCCAAAAGAATGCTTAGTAGAAATAATTCTACTTTTATTGTGAAATGTTACGATATGAGAAAAGCTTTCTTAAAAACAGTTCATTTCCCCCCGCCACCCCATTTTACCGGTTATATATTCATCAGCACAGTGGAAAGAATCCAGTAATAATACCTAGAATGAACTGCTCGCCCTTCTTCTTCCTGTAGATCTTCAAAAGCTCTATACAAAGAAACTCAAGTGTCATTATCAGCAAGTGTTAACTAGGTCTTTGACTAAGATTCCACAGTGCTGTTGATTATTCCTCACACGGACTCACTGGGACCAAACAGACCTCGTAGCCTTTAATCTGCAGTTTGTGTTGCCACTGCAACAAGGATTCCAACTGATGAAGCTACAGCAAGAGCAAAACTCAAGGCACATTTGTATAAATGAAAGCTCTTCTGTTCCTATAAGAACAGGCAATAAAAAAAATATAAAATAAGTAGAATTCTCTCCATTCAACCAATGTACATCTGCCTTCAGTCTTTCCTGAGGCACTAGTGGAGCATGAGGAAGAATCACTGCTACCACATTTTCAACATTCACTCTTTGCCATCAAATAAATTAGACTTACTAGTGCAAAGGGAAAAAGTAGTCTGGCTGGTTTTTTGGACTTGGGTTTTTTTTGTTTTTTTTTGTTTTTTGTTTGGGAGAGCATTGCTGGGGCTTTTTTGCTTTGCTCTGGTTCTTCATAAAAAATTACATCACTAAGAAACTAGCATTTGCACAAGGAAAGAAGCAGCTATGTATTTGCCAATTTAAACTTAAAATAATTTTGTATACTGTACAAATATACATCATTAAACATCTACAACCGTAACTTCCTAGATTACAAAAATTCACTGCTCTTCCAAGCAATGCAGCTACCCAGCTTTTCTTTTCAAAAGCTCAAAGCTATCAACTGTCAGGTATAAAGTTCCCTTCGCAATTAGGGCAAGATGGGAAAGAGGGATCTACTGACAGTGGTGGTACCAATATAAGGGAGTTCCAGGTGTACTAAATAATATAAAATGCAGTCCTTACTAGACAGAAATCTGTGAATAGATTTTCAGTAATGAGCCAATACTAAAGTCACTGAGAGGTCTTTCTTCGCTTGGCACTGATTGATTCTGTGTTCTCTGGCAATTCCTCTGGTGTTCTCCTCGTTAAACCACGATAGTCTTTGTCCGTCTTGCTGCTATTACTTTGACCTCCCTCACTGAGGGCTCTTGAACTGTTTCTCAATACAGGAGCTCTCCAGCCACCCTCGCGCCGAGCCGCGTAAGACGACGTTGAAGCCACGTCGCACCGTCCCGTTTTTTGCTGGGGCTTCTTAGATGTTTCTTTTCCAGAAATCTGATCCCTGAGGCCTTGCTGTGACGTTGACCCTGGGTTGCTCTGTGCTGACCAACTGCTGTCCTTTGAGACCTGCTCCTTCCCTTGTGTTTCAGTTCTAGTGGCCATGCTCACCAGCCTCGGGTCCCGCGGTTTATCAGCAGGAAGCGCTGCAGCCTCCCTGCATGCAGAGGCACTGCCTCTCCTGGAGTCTGCAGCCTGTGCACCCTGCACCTGCTGGGGCCCTCTGCTTCCCTGTAGTGCCATGTGGCCAGCAGCGAGCTCCCGTGGGCTACTGGCCTCCCTTGCATCTGCAAACTCACCCCTCTTGCTACGGGAAGAACCAGCCTGCCATGGAGGAGGTGGTTTTGTCCCTCCTGCTTTGGTTGGGGGCTGTACTGCTGCCTTGATCTTCAAAATCTTAACAGCATCTTTCCTGTAGTTTTTTTCTGATGTCTTGATAATGGCACCTCTCTTCTGAGCATCCTGAATCAACTGATTCCAGTCTTTATTTTCCTTTAAAGAAGACACACACCCCAAAAAAAAGAAAAGTTATCAGAAAGAAATCAACACAGACAGAGGTGTCACAAGGATGCACAACCCCTTTAAAAAGGTACCTGACACAACTGTCATGGAAACCACTGTTATGTTCCTTCTGGAATGGAAGAATCTTATGTTTCACTTGCAAAACAGCAATAGGCCCTCTGGCTGCTGTAACACAGGGAAGGTACTTTCAACCATCACTGAGCTACTACTTAAAATGACAATTTCTGTATTTATGAAGGCCAGAAGAGTGTTCTCATACAGAGTGGAACAGAAACAGGGCTTTAATCCCCTCTAGTGGTACAGCTGACACCCCCACCCTTGGAAAAAGAATAAAAATCAAGTACTGTAAGATATTAAGCCTATTCAAGAGCACACCCTACACATTCAGTGGGCCTTTATAGTCCCCCAAATATGTAGTTTTGTTTCAGAAACACCGCTTGCAAAGAGTATCCTCAGAAACCACAAAGTAGTGTCAAAATCAGTAATCTGAAAATTAGAGGAGTGTTTTGGTGTAGTTTGGTTTTTTAAAATCATTTTCCTTGCTCAAGTATCCAGTGACAGCTTCAATAGCTGGAGGAACAGTAAGTATTGTGAGAGTAGTTTCTAACTTTCCCTCTTGGAAGCAAAAAAACCAGATGGGTTTTCTTGTTTGGTTGGTTTAGTTTTTTTAAAGCTTTTATGACAATTACAGCCAAAGCTTTTACAGAGAACCCTTCCAATGCCTGGATTGTACTAATTTAACACCACACCAGAAAAGGGTCCCCTTTCATAGACTTAAGCAGTCTGAGGATGGTTTTCACCTCCTCAATCCCGACTTGACCTAAAAGGGTGGATCACAGGAGATCTTCTGATTAACCCTGTACCTACCATCAGCGTTTTCAGTCTTCCAAGGATGAAGAGGCTGAATCTGGCTCGAGTAATTGTAACGTTCAGACGCTGAAGACTTGCCAGAAATCTAGGGGAAAAGACAAAACTAAGCTCCTAAACTATTTCCACAAAGTTTAAGTGTTATGAGGAAAAAAAAAAAAGAGATTAATATTCAGTTTCATGGAAATGAAGATAACAGAAGCAGTTACAAAGGCAGTGGCAGTTCATGACCCATTCCCAGATCCCACTACTGCAGCCCTGCCTTTGCATGGTGTTCTTTCTTTCACCACTCTGACTCCTTACAGGGAATTCCAGTTCTTTCCAGCTCTTGCTGCTGCTGTTTCCTTTCTTAGAGCAAATCCCCCCTTAATGCCAACCACTGCTTCCTTAAATGTTCCTCAAAGTACAGAAGACATCAACCTCACTTCACCTATCAAGACTTTAAGCTTCTTTTTGACTTAAATTGAAATAGATTAATATTTGGCATGATTAACGGGAAAAATTTCTATTGAAATACTGAATACTGGACATTAATATTTAATTTTAAAGGTGACCTGCACTGGAAGCACATGAAGAAGACTTTTTGCTTTGTCATGCTTCAAGAGTTAAAGTATATTCTTGCAGAAGAAAATTTCATTTGCTCTATGAAAACTGTCTAGTCTGTTTTTGTGAGATCACAAGCCAGGTACTGAAACCTAAACAAACAAATGCTTAGTGTATTCTTAAAGGCTGATTACTGTTAGAACTTGTTTACCAAAACCCCCCCAAAAATTTGTGAAACTAATATGAACTATTTCTTCTCTAATGCAAAAGCTTCCAAAATGCATGGCTTACTCTATACTAACAAAGTCTGCAATACAAAGTCAAGTCTTTGTTCAGCTTAGCTTGAGCAGGACCAACACCAATGCCTGACACTGTGGTCATGGCACCAAGACCTGCTCTTCAGTGAATTCACAACCCCTGCAGTAAATGCTACAAAAGCCCCAGAGCCACCCCGGAAAATCTGGACAGTACAGGCAAAGAGAGAGATGCAGGAAGCAGACTGGGGAGTGGATGCAGCACCGATATTATACTTCTCTAGGTCTCGAGGGAGGAATAAAAAAAAAAAAGACCTTGAAAGACTACTAAATATTCCTAACAGCTTTTAAAGCTGAAAGACAAGAAGATTATTTTCTCAGGAAAGGAAAAAAAATAATCCATTGTCATTTCTTGGCATTTTCTCCTCCCTTTGCATGTAATGCTGGCCTAGCAACCTTGGAGACCAAAATACTTTGCTCAGCTACAAGAACATAGGTAAGAGTGATGCAAACTTTCCCATCACACCTTGTCAATGACATCAGATCCTGAAACAGAGACATCCAAGTCATCAGCACGTACAGCTTCTAACACTGCACAGCCAAAGCTTTAATATACAAACCTGCAACACAGTAAGCTGGAAAGTTTTCTTCCAAAAGAAGAGATAGAGGTTAAGCCTGGCGTCAGCCAAAAGAACTGGCAGGTTCTAGCTGCCTTCAGTTTCCAAACTCAACGAACCAGATTAAGAAATCTCCAAAAAGCATCATTTTTGTTTACTATAAAATTTGGATTCTTTCTCTTCCCAAAGTAGCATGGATCAGCACAATCAAAAGCCCTTTATTTAGCAATCAGAAAGTTAGTATCAGAGAATGAGTAGCTTAGTATGTAGAAACAAAGACTTTTGTTTATGCGAACAATTTCCCATAGTTTAACACAAAAGCCAATGAATTCTATATAAGACAACATATTTCCATTACCATTTTTTAAACTAAAACAAATCAGTAAGCTTCAGAAACTAATCAATGATTGTAGTGTTCTGGGGGTAAATATCACACCCAGTATTTAGTTCCTTCTGTTTTAGACAGGAAAAAACCCTCATATTAAATTATTAAATCTGTGATCTTGAATCAAGACTTCTCATAAATCTCCTCCCAACTTGAGATGAGGACATTCATCTACAAATCAAAGATCCAGCTTGTCTGCATCACATTCCTAGCGATGTATGTAACTTAGTTAACAATACTTTTACAGACAGAATGCTGTATTAATAGGATAGCAACACTTACAGAAAATTGATTTCATTTTGAGAGCAGCATTCAGAAAGTTACAAGCAGCACTACTAATGCAAAGAGCCAAGATTCCAAGATCCATCCTGCCAAACTGAAGTACTGACAGGCTAAGGCAGCCATCCAAATTTATCAGCACGCAATGCAGAACACAATACTTAGCATTTTTGTGTGCCTTTTGTTCCGAGATCTCAAACCAGTACCATTAATTCATGCAATACAATACCATTTAATTTGCTGGCTCTGGTGACTTGTTTTCTGTAACTTTCTTACTGGTTATATTAAAAATATGACAACTATGTTTAGAGCATCACTGGAAATCAGAGTTGCAAACTGCTGAAACGAAACGTACCCAATTGACCCTTTGGTGCTGTTTGCCCGGACACATGTCACTATGATGCAGTCTTTCTCTCGTCCCTGGAATGCATCCACTGTATCCACTTCTCCTGGGCTGTTGAAGAAAGAATTAGCAAGCCATTACATTATGTTAGCTGAATTTTTAAGCAAAGCACTGATGCGAATCACTTGAACATTACCCCTAATGATCATCTGTCAAAATAACCCAGGGTAAATTTCTGCTTCAGTGTATGAAAAGACCCAGTGTAAGAACCTGAAGCTAAATTTACTTTTCTGAGGCCAGCATCATTACTGAAAAGCTGTTCAGATCCACGTAGCTTGGAATTTTAGGTTTTCTTTTGAAACAGCTTTACTCAGAACAGCAGTATAATCAAAGCATGTATACAAGTAAGAAATGGTACAAACAGGTCACGCCCGTTTTAGGCAAAAGGCTTGTATGCCCCCTTTAAAGTCATGACTAAGTACAGATTTTAGTAGTACAGAAGAAAGTTTCAGAGTTTTTACCATTGTTTTAAAGAGGACAAACAAAGGACTAATATGCAAGAGCCAAGTCCTATTTGAAAACTCAGAATTTCTTTACCTGTTATTTCTAAACACTCTGTCCAGTTGTTCTTGAATTTTCTTTTTCTGCGCGCTGTAAGGGGTAATTATTCCAATGCGACGAACTCCCAGATCCTTCCTTTTTTCTTTAATTGTTCTAATTAATTCCATCACCAGCTTCACTTCCTGAGGATTACTAAAAGAGCTGAACAAGACAGAATGGAAACATTACAGAAATACATTTGACAGCTCTTTCAAATTCTATGCTTCAGCGCAATTTGTAGGAGGGATTTCAAATCAAAGCCCCCACCCTGAATTCCTGCAGCCTCCTTCACACAGCAGCTTAAAGAACTTTTCAAGTAGGCCCTGACAAGTGGCTAACCACGAGAAGTGTTAGCAGTGGAAGGCTGCACTTCACATTTACAGAACAGGCAAAGGGGAGGGCTGAGCCTGCCACCTTCTGGTGTTACCTCAGCATGCAGCTGTGAAAGGAAAGTCACCGATAAAAAAAAAAATAAATCAGGAACTTGTAAACTGTTACTAGAGTTAGCCGAGAATGTAGGCATTCATTGACATCTAACAAATAGTCAAACCAGGATTAAAACCAGTTTCAGATTGAAAAACAAAACCAAAACCCATTTAACACCTGCTTTTTTGTAAAATTAAATCAAGTTGAAAACACAGTTCTGGCTACTTAATGAGTATTAGAAATAACAAAGGAGAGAGGACAGCTCTTCTGCAAGTAATTAATTCTCAGCAAATCTAAAATCTGGCAGAGTAGAATGCAGGACTTACTCATTGTCTCGCTCCTCACGACCGTCTCCTACATCAAAAATAAGGTAGGGCTGGAACGGCCAGTCTGAAGAACATCTGTTCTCTTCTGTTGCTCTGTAAATAACATTTTTATCACTAGGTAATCCTATAGAAACTCTAATACTTCATTTATTTACACCACGGTTATCAAATAGGAGCAGCTTGCAGCTTCTCCCCCCCTCCACCCCAAGTCCTTAATTTTCACTGCTACCAGCATATACTGAGGCCTGAAAACAAACTTTAAGCATGAAGTCTGCTCCATCTGAAGAAAGCCACCTAACTTACTTATCACAGCCAGCACTAACAAGAGATGGAATGCAAGTTTCCTCCCATTAAGCATCTTCCCTCAACACACAACCTCAAGAATTTTTAGACTCTAAAGAATATCCTAATACAAAAAGGTTTCTTTGAAATACCCTTTGCTCGGAGCTACTCACTTGTCAGTCTTTAGAGTCCTGCCATAAACATAATTGGATGGGAAGAGGCAGATGTCAGGATGCATCCTGTACTGCACCGTCAGCTGCACGACCGGCAGGCTTCGCAAAAAGTTCTGCTGCACTTGCTCCTCTAGGTGCTTGTGCAGGCGTGCCATCAAGGACTGGCCGTAGCCACATTCCTGAGCTTTCTGCCAGAAAGAAAACATGAGACTGACTTTGGGGGAGTTAGGTCCCAAATTAACAATACGAATTTGCTTTCTGGACTTAAAACTATTCAGTGTTTTCTTCTAAGCTTCTACATCATGGACAAAAATGACAACTACGTACACTTCAATTTTCTATTTGCTAGTCTCACTATTTCAGTAGAGATCACCTGCATAAATCTGAATTTTTTAGTGTAGTTTTAGCAAGACAACTTTCCTTTGTTAATCACAACACAGTAAAATTTTAGAGCAAGATCTTCCAGGTGGGATCTCACTAATAAGCACACAACCTCCAGACAATTTACCTTTCTAGAGAAGCCAGTCTGGTTTAACTCCTTTCTTTATCAGATGCTTAAAACAGTCCTCCTTACTGCTGGCTACAAGTGCTCCTATATGTTCATCCTTAGAACACATCTGTGGGGTAAGGAAGTCCCCAAACAGACAGTCTTCACCCTCTTTTCCTTAAGGGACATGATGCTGACTGAAGCTCACATAACAAAACAGAGCCTGCTGCAACACAGCACCCGTCACAAACCCCAGGCTGAGCTGCATCCAAGTTTGCATTGCCACAGCTACTCCTAATGGTGCATGAATCCGTTCCAAGCTACACCAGGAAAAGTCTCTAGAGGCTGCACTCACATCTGTATTAGCTTTTTTCACACATCTGAAGGCAGTATTGATATGGTCTCCACGTAACAGAGATTAAACTTGAAGGGCAAAAGTTATTATCTGATACACATCCTGATCTGACATTGAATTGCCTTTTTTTTCCCTTTTACATATTTTCTATAAATACTGTTCTTACACTATATCCACTACATAGCACAAAACCCCCCAAAACAGTTTGAACACTTACTATTGATTTTACAGTAGGAGGGAGCTGTCTGGGATCTCCAACAAGGACAAGTTTAGAACAGTAATGCAACAGTGGAATCAGCGTTTCAACCTCACAGGACTGCCCTGCCTTTTGTATATGCAAACAGGACAAAAAATAGAAGTTGTAAGCAAAGGAGTGGAGGGAAATATGTTAAATTTCCTGTAACAGAGCCAGAATTACTCAAATGCTTTTTAAGTCTTCCAAAAAGAGAAAAAAAAATTTAAAAGAGAGAAAAAGAAGGACTTTTCCCCAATAAAAAAACGCCAAACAGATTTTTCTTTTATCATTAAATATGCAGAGCTCTCCAGACACATACAAATATAACCCAACCATCTGGAAATCTCTACAGCAAGAACCACACTTGAGCCATGATTTTTAAGTAAAAGCCGCCTGTCATTAAAGCACCAAACAAGCCAGAAAAAGAAGCAATTAAGTGTTATTCTTTCTTCTCATGGCTCTACACAGCAGGACAGGCTGGTTATCAGTTAAAAGGTGAGGATGGGGTGGTCAACCCATAATATATTACACCAGCAACCAAGCAACCACAAGCAGCCTAGGCAGACCTTAGAGGTGGAATATGCTGTAGTTCTAAATAGCTTTACTGACCTCATCCACAATGACACAGCTGAAAGGACAGTGTCTTTGCGGCCAAAAAGCACCTTCCAGCAGACTTCCTCCACTTGTGCTCAGAGTGCAGCAGATGATGTCGGACTCCAAGAGGATATCTGTCTGTACTTTCTGAGAGTGCCCCCGAACCTTCAAGTGCAACAGGACACCATGTCTCCTCTTCTCTTTTAGCTTTCTTGAACTACCTTAGAGCAATTTCCTACTGCCTGGTCAAATCTAACTGGCAAACAGGTCATGCATAATGCATCATCCCAATAAAACTATCTCCATTATTACAAATGAAAGTCACAACTTACCTGAAGTGTTACTTTCGATTACAGATCAATGCCACTGAGGTGGCAAACTGGAAAGAAGCACTCCTATATCTCTATCACTATGCAACTAGACACACTAACTGTGAGCAAAGTTTAGTTTGCCATCATATTTGTAACTCCAAGCCTCCGTGACCATTAAAAGTCAGCATATATTCATTAAAGATGAACCTTCATTCATATCATGGTTCATGCTATTCAGCCTTAATTACTGGCTTTGCTATCAGTGCCTATTTCTACTTTCAGTTCTATCTTCACACACAAAAATATTTTTCCACCTGTTGCTTTACTTCAAAACATTTAAAAGTATCTCAGTTCCAGCTGGACTGTAAGAGGCATGAAAGTAGTGAAGATACATCCTAGAACATGACGACATGCACGTTTCCATTACCTCGTTTGCCAAATATCCCACATTTCATTTAAAATTCACCCTTAAGAGTGAGTATTCCCATCCATTTGGAGGTTTTTTTGCAATATGAGACCAGAGTACACCTGGATTTCACACCAAGCTGTCCATAACTTACTCAGCTTATGACCTTTATCTATTTACCTACTACTTTATAAATACTCCCAGCCACATCAAAGCCAAATCTTCACTACAAATAAAGGATCCCAAGTATATAAATACATTAGCTGAGGTTTATTAAAGAGCTGCCTTAAAGATAAATTCCTACCTCCTTTAGTTGAGAAGCAAGCTGTTGTCTCTCCTTTGAAAGTCTGCCAATTTCATCATCTAACATTTGACTCTAGATGGGGGGAAAAAAAAAATAGAGAAACATATCAGGAATAATTAACACCACATATTTCCCATACACCTTTTTCCTCCCACACCCTAATTCATTTCCTAAATATTTCTAGACTTGTTCCAGACTGTCTTTCAATACCAAATGTGTCTGAAGAAGCTGATCAGTTTCTTAGAGAGTTGTCAACATATTTAGACTTTGCAACACACAGTACTACATCTTACATTCCTGTGCAACTGGGAAAACGGTTTACCATCAGAAATCTGTAATTTGAGCAGAAACGCCAAATTTTTAGAAAAAAATCCGGAAAACTTCAAGTGCAACATATACCCAAAAATCTCAGATCACAAGGTATCTTACTATTTCTAATTAAACAAAACCAGAGCTTTGAAGTATACAATCATTAAGATTTATAAATATGGTTATACTAAAAACTAACTGGTGACAGAACCAAACAAAGACTACTGAACACTAGAGCAAGAAGTGGCATGATCAACCTGTTGAAAATGCTAGTATAAACTCAAAAAAATCCTGATGTAAAGTTGATCATTCCCTTTCACAGTGCTAACCAGCATTTCCATTAGTTGAAAAAGTGAAGACACAGCTACTGCTCAGAGATGGTATTAAAATACAGCAGAGTTCTTTATGCATTCAGTTATGAACACAAACAGGATTAAAAAACACGAAAACAGGATTAAAAATACTATTATCTTACTACCTCCCTCCTCTCACATCTGCGCATGGCACGCTGACGAGACAGCATATCCAGTTTTTGATCCAGAGCTGCTTTTTTCTTCTGAATATCCTGGTCACACTCAGTTGGCTTTCGTTCTGTAATAAAACAAAGGAAAATATACAGGAGGAATAGAAAAAATATGTTACAATAGCACTTGCTCTCAGTCATGCATCTTAAGTTAAGAACAAAGGGACAAACTGATTTTTTGTTACATTTTCCCTTTTTCTATTGAGGTCTCATCTTCCAAAAGCAAGATAATGAGACTTGGTTCCAACTGTAGCTCTCAAATGCCGCACAGCTGCATTGTTTAAAAATGATGGTTTTAACACGCATTTACCATAATTTCTTTAAAAAAAACCAAACAAGAAGTCATCTTGCTTATTTCTTCATTTTTGCTTAGATTGTAGGCCATATGTAAGCTGACACTTTCCCACTAAGATAAACAATACTTTATGAAGCACTGTTGCTGAAAAATCTTTTATCAGATCTTCCTTCTTAAAGGACACATAGTCTCAAGTGTAAAAAATCATCAAGCTCTTAAAGAAGACTGAAGAAAAGTCTGATTTGCATGTTACTTACTCATTCTGTGTTCAACTTGCTTATCCAGGCTAAATCCCCGGACTTCACTGTTGATTGCTTTTTCAGCACCAAGTCGCACTAATTTGATATCACCACAATTTCCTGTTTAAAAAAAATCAAAATATATTTAGATTTCTCCAATCACCCCTGCACTGTGGCATGAGAGGGAAAAAAGAAATTTTAACATCATGGATATCAAACAAGGCTTTTTCTTTTCTGCTTTCCTTGGCTTGCAACAATTTAGTTGTATTTATAACGCAGCTACAAAAAAATATCACTAATTCCAAACTCAAAAAAGATGTTGCCTATGGTGGCTAACAGTTAAGAATGTTATTTGGAATAACCTCTTATTCTTAGCCTTCTCTGTCTAAAACATTCAGAATTCCTAAATTAGAAAATTACTGAGTACCACCAATAATGCAGCTGGTAAGTCTATACCAAATTAATGTTTGGTCAGAACGCAGATTTTTTTCCTCCCACCACAGACTAGATGCCTTGTTCAGAATTCACCTACTTTGCATTAGTCACAAACTAGGAGGGGAAAAAAAAAAAAAAAAAGTGAGAGGTCCTGACACATTAAAATTTTCAGTCTATTTAGCATGATCAGCAAAGTCCAATTTTACTCAAAATCAAGGTAATAGTCTTGTGTTCCCATCTTTAAGAAGTACTTAAAAACTAGTGAACTGAAACTAAACTATGAGTAAAGGGTCCATGTCTATACCGAGACAAAGTGCAATTTAAAAAACATAATACACCTTTTAGAAAAGCACATTAATTACAATACAAGGATGTACCAGTCATGTTCCGCAAGAGAAAAAAAGTTGCGTAGAGTAGCACATAAGTATTGTATGTAATCAACTGTTCCAGTTTCTCCTTCAGGTTTTGTCTATTTAACATGTAAACAGAATTTTAAAATAAACCATACCCAAAGGCTCCTGCTTGTTTTGGCATTTTTCCTTAAATGCAATGATGATCTTTTTCATGAGTTCATCAACAGCAGCATTTGATGGTGCACAAACTAGAAATCGGTTTGGCTTGATCTTGGAACTTACTCTTTGAGTTGTCTTTTCATTCCTAGTGTTCTATAGATTAATCAACAATAAGTCAAGATTCAGATTGTTTTCATTTGTCATTTAAAAGCCAGATTGTATGCTCATCAATCAGCATGCAGATTATGAGGACTATTACACTTGAATATCTCTTAAGATATGTCTTACGTTGAGTAAAAAGTCAAATGTATTCATACTATTTGCATAAATTCCCTTCAACATTATGTACTTGAATCTACTGGATGATAACATAAAAACCATTACATGGGACAGGCCAAATAACGTTCTTAACACATAAAACTATTAAGGGTTTTTTTTATGTAACAAGTTTATACTACCAATAGCACGTTTTCTTTATTTCACTTTTTAAGTTCTATAAAATAAGTGTTTTCCAAGATGCCCAAAAGGTATTATTTCCACCTTTAAACCCTATACAATACAGATTTAATTAAATCAGCTTAATGAATTACACTCCCAGTAAGTACCCATACTACACTCCACTTAGTTTAAGCGATCGTTGACTCCCACTGGGAAACCAAACACCAGCACGTAGCAATCACATCACGTTCACTCACTTCTCTCAAAACACGAGACAGAAGTCCAACAATAGTTTTTGATTTCCCTGTTCCAGGTGGTCCGTGGATGAGGCAAATCTTGGGAAGCACTGGATGTTCCTTTACTATAGCATAAGCTGTCTCAATGGCTCTCTTCTGATCTTCATTGTATTCATTCATATCTGATGCCTGAAGAAACAGACAGGGAAACAAAATAACGAATTACCTAATGTTGATCAAACCTTTCATGTTCATTTTATGTATTTTCAGAATGTCCCCCACCCCGCAAAGCTAGGACTCAAACTTAGAATCAAAAGTTTCTATGCCCTTCTATGTTTGCTCTAGATGAACACCTAATCCTGATTCAAAAGCCATAACAAAGGTTTCGTTTACTCTACGCACCTTTATTTTGCATTACCTTTTCCACAATATACCTTATTCCCTTAACAGGCACCTCCCCAGTAATGAAAAAAACCTGAAAGCTTCTTAAAGCGCACTACCAGTACTTATGACAATAGAGCAGAGACACCTGAGCAAGTTCAGACTCGTCTCTGTCCATCCAATCAACCGACTCTGAAAAGCACAGGACCTTGGTACTTTTGAAACTTGTCTGTTTGCACTCGGTCACCTCCAAAAACAACACGCAAAGCCAGTTTCACAAAACTCAGGAGACCCAAATGCCCACTTTGCCATCCCTAACTATCACTTCTAGCTGCAGGACTTACAGCACTTTCTGAAGCTACGGGCAAACCTCTGGGACAGAAGTCACTGTAATTTGGATCCATGATGGATTTAGCCAAGAAACTCTTGGGCAGTAGGTTTAGACCTTTGAATGTTCGGCGTGTGGTAACCAGGGAGCCAACCACCACACACTTCACTTTCTTATTTATGAAGAATGACAAATTGCTTTGAGTTTCCACACAAAGATGACAGAGAGTATGCTGATCCTTTTGTCCTATAAGGAGAGGCAAGGGGAAAAAAAAACCACACAGGTTAATAATTTAGATATTCTTTGAATTAACAACTGAAAGACATTCAAATAGGTCTCTCAAAGAATTCACCAGAACCAGGTGCTGCCTTTTATTAGGGAGTCAGTAACTACTTCTTGCAAAAAACACAAACACCACCCTTCTGTCCCCTCCAAAAAACAACCCAAAACAAAAGAAAAAACAGTGCTTGTAAAACAACTCAGGTCGCTGTTATAATCAGGCAGCATCAATCTTGATATTTGGTAATCTTGGTAATTCACAACTTCAGTTCCAGAAGAGTGGAAATTTTAGTCAGTGAGCTCACTGAATTTCATGGCACTTCAGATCTCACAGCAACACACTCCTGAAGTTGTATGCAGAGCACTTACTCATCACTAGTTTCTGTTCTTACACGAAGTATTAACATCTGTATCAAAGGAAGCCCCTAGAAAAACGCATGGAAAACAGGCCTGCAGCTTCAGTTCCTGGCTTTTAATGAAGCTTTTAGCATGGAATAGACAGGCTACAGTGGAAAAACAATTCCATGTCCTCTGAGGTAAGTGGTATGTTACAACTATCAACGGCCAGCTATGAAGAAGTACTTTACAGTACCCAGAAGAATCCCACTTTTATTCCAAACCCATTTACTTACTAGCTGAACAGCCAGATGCACGAGAAAATCGTCTCACAAGACCAACGTAATTCATTGTATGGTTCTCCATCTCACTTTCTTCCTTAAGGGTGTCTTTTTTCTTTTGTACCACAAAAAAAATTAAGTCATCCTCCTTTGGATGAAGCTGCCTTGCCAAATCACTTTCTTGAAAGTAAGCTAGCCAAAACACATTTTAAAATTAGAACATTAAAAGGAAAAGGGTTACAATTACTTTCTGACTATATAAGTACTACAATTAGCATAACGCATATACTTCAGTAATACCCATCTCTTAACTTTTAAAGTTATTAAAGCTATAACAAAACACTTCATATGAAGAGTTTTGACTCCATCCTGCACTCTTAAGCCTGAACATAGCACTGTATAAAAATAGAGCAAGTCAAGGACTATTTTATTTACCAAAAGAAGCTGAAACAAAATCTCAAATGAGACTCAAAGTATTTCAACAGCAAATAACTTTTTGTACTGAACACTTAGCGCACAAATCCCCCGCAAAAAAATGTATGTTACATGCATTCTGTAAACCAGCAAATTCAAGATCCTTTCTGTATTTAAACCAAATTTAAAAAAAATAAATAAAATCTACCTGTAAGTGTTGGTTCTTTATAAGGCATTGTAAAATCAGAAGAGGGTTTTATAAAAAAACCCACAACCCTCTTACCTGTAAAATTTGCCGTATTTGTGTGAGCCCAGAAGTTCTGTAAGTAGAAGTAGTAACTCTTCTCTTCTGCTCTCTGATTTTCCATCCAGTCTTGCACCAGCTACATGTTGGAAAGTAAAAGCTAAATAAAAATACTTTGAAGGGTTTAATGTATCAGAACATCTTATCATGGCTCAAAAGGGCAAAAGTACTGAGCAGAAATAAAAGAAAGCTAACAGACTGTCAAGTACAAGAAATCAAAGAGTCTTACCTATTTTTTTTTAATATAGGCATATACATTACATACAAACACACAAGGCAAATGAAAGCACTTCCTCTCCCCCCACACCCCCCATTTAATGTACTTTCTTATAAAGCTCTTCAAAACAAATTCCCCCAATTGCATTTTCACCTCAAAATACCAGTATTATCCTGGTATTACTTGACTTTCTACTTTATTTCTACAGAAGTGAAGCAATGGCTGAACTTGAAAGCATACAGACTTTAACTGAAGGAACACTGCGTTCTCCCACCCTTAAACTATCAAAGTTAAGCTGTTTAGAAAAAAAGTACTTCTCAGATTAACCTACCCTCTCACATAAATTCTCTACATAAGCCAAAACTACATTCTTATCCTCTTTACAGACACTGTCATTGAAAGATCTGAGGTTCTTAATTTATTTTAAGCTTTACATGCTATAAAGAAAGAGGAATCACCTTCTTTTTTCCCCTCCTTTTGCATGCTACTGTGGGTGCACACTCAAAAAACAAAAAAGCTGAGGTAACATTGACAGTCCCCAATCTTAAACATAACTGTTGATATTTCCCCGAAATCATTCCTTTATTCAGATCTGTACCCAAACACTTTCAGAAGGTAAATAGAGGACATAAAAGAGTTTTTAATCTCTTGATAAAATTTATAAGGGTTGATGAAAACAAACCAAGAGGCAGATACCTACTTACCGTTTCAAAGGCATTTAGCATCATCAAGGGGAAAAACGTACTAAAATACTCATCGTATCCCCGAAACCGGACAGGAACAGAGTGTACTACAGAATGCAGATTAACTGGAGTTCCAACCTGGCTGGCGTAGGTAAACATTTCATAAGTCCAGTGCAGAATTACATCATAAAACAATCTTTCACGCTGCTGACTATCAAGAAAGTTAGAACGTGCTTCTGGGGCAGGCCTTCGGGAAATATTTGAAGCATTGTCATTCTGTCTATTTTGTGACCAGAGAACATTATTAGAACTATGGGGTTGAAGTACTTTACTGGGACTTGGAGACCTGGATGTTTGATTTCCTGCTGGTATGGCCATTGCATTTGGTGGCCTGGCCGCCACTGGTTTTGCTGCATTCAGTTTGCTTTTTGAAGCCGATGGTGGCTTTTTAACATCTTCGAGATCCTTGCTGAAGGCTGCATTCCGTGAAGAACTTGATGAGCTGAAAGTTTTGGTAGTGGAAGGCTTTCTTGTTTTAGAAGGTGGCAGGAGAGAGGGTTTGGCAAACAAGTGATCTGTTTCTGAGCTGGTGCCTGGATGGTTACTAGAGCCCTCTCCTGCTTTTTCCACACAGTCTTTGTACTTCGATTTCACAGGAGTCGAGGATTCATCCTGCTGAAGTCTTTCAGCAGTATCCATTTCCTCTGGCTTTTTACTAGCTACAGTATAATCTTGAACACTTTCCTCCTGAGAACACAAGTCCATATCTATAGGATCTAACTGAGTTAAAAATAAACTATCATCATCCTCCCTGTTTTCATTTGGTTTACTTCCATTTTCTTCTGAAGTTGTCGTCTCACTCTCAGGCTGCACAATGCAACCTTCTCCTGAAGGTTCATCTTTATCTCCAACAAGTGCAGCTGAAGAGAGACTTGAATCCCTAGATACAGGAGGAACCATCATACTGCTATCCTCCAATTTTCTGTTTGAGTCTGAAGAACATGGCATTCTAGAGACATATGTCTCCTTCACAGACAGACTTTCAAATTTTCTCTCACTGGCAGAGGGACAAACTGTCTCCTCCCTTTTTTTCTCTCTTTGGTTTTTGACAGATCTTTCAACAGATGCCAGTTCAAAACTTTTAGGCATTTGTTTCATAGATTTTGTATTCACTTTGCTAACGTTTTTACTTCTACTCTCAGAACTTGCTGCAGGACTTTTCACTCTGACGCTCTTTTGGGGCCTTATCTGCCTTAAAAACTGACGGTCTTGGCAGGCTAGTAATTTTTTATTGTGCTTTACAGACAAAGTCTGAGGAGCAATTAGCTTAGTCTTCTGTTTCTGTGCAACTCCAACTCTCCCTGCAGCTTTACCATGGCTGCGCAATGCAGCTACACTATCTAAAGACCTCTGGGATAATTCAAATGCTTTGCGGGGTGCCTTCTTCAGACCAAGTTTTTCTACAGTTGATGCTGGTGCAGGACGCTGCCGAACTTTCCTTGGAGGAACCACAGCAGGCATTAACCTACCAGGTTGTGAATTTTTTGATGTACTTTGAAGTAATTTATTTTGTGCTGTTTTAAGAACAGGAGGCTTTTTAGGACTTCTTTGACTGGTTCTTGCTATCTCAGATTTCGCTATTTTCTTCCGTGGGCTCATGCTACTTTTCTTAAGGGCCAATTTTGAAGCTAATGAGACATTAGATGTAGATGCTCTGTGTTCAGTCACTTTTGAGTCCAGGGTGAAGTCTTTAGCAACAGTACCTTTGTCTGCAAAATTCTCCAGTTGACCTTTTGGACTTCCCTTACTAACAGATTCTTCCAACGTTGAATTAGTTAGTTTTGTATTATCAGCTTCTTTCTCATGAGAAATGTTTTCTACCTGCTTTTCTGTCAAGTTCGCTGCCTCTTCCATGGTATCATCGCTCATGTAATCCATATCATAACCCCATTCATTTGTGTGATCATTCACTAAGACATCTGAACTACTTCTATCAACCGATGTCAAAACACGATCTTGTTTATACTCTTGAGTTTCTTCCATACTATACACTTGAGTATCTTGCCAAACCGAAAAGACATCATCTTCTGTTTCAAATTCAAAGTACTGAGACTCACAGTCTTCCAGTAACAAGGGAGAGTTTGGAGCCTTTGCTTTTGTTTTGTTACCACTATCAGAAATGCAGCTGGAAGTTGAAGGCTGCTTTTCAGAACACACATTTTCATTCCTTTTTTTTGTTTCCTCCTTGTCAGCCACACCTTTTTCTTCTTCATCGGAAGAGTCTGAAATTATAATGACTTGATTGTCAAGGCTATCGGTATCACAGGGAGACTTGGTACCCTGGTCATCACTGGAAGATCTTACAGCACCTTTCACTTTCCTTTTAATACCACAAATATTTTGAGGCACTGAGGTTTCTTGGTTTGCATCAAAAGGAAAATCAACACCTCTAGCATGCGCAGCTAATTTACTGAGTTCTCTATCAACCTGGGAATCTGTTAAATTATCTTCAGAATCCATCTTCGCAAAATCCTCCTCCTCCTTCCCCACTGAATTTTCTCTCTTGAAATATTCTGAAAATTCAAATAACCTGTCACTTGATTCACACTTCACTGACAGTGGCCTGATCTGAGAAGCAGAGTTGGATATATCCCTCTTGTTTTCAGAGCTAGATGGAACACAACCATTTCCTGAAGTTTTATCCATACAAAATGTCTTTGAAATTTGACCTTTACAGTCATAATTAACCAAGTCATTTAGATTAGGCTGTCCCCAGTCTGAAGTTTGCATGTCAGTGTCTTTCTTAAACAGAGACTTCAACACTGATTTTTCTTCAGTGGCTACTTTTTTCAGTGAGGTGTCACTAATTTCTGGAAGCAAAATACTGCCATCTTCATTTTCCTCCACACCAGGTACATTTTTAGAGGAGCTAGAGCAATCTAGTGGTGTTTCTTTTGATACCTGTTTAGTGAGGACCAGTCCGGATTGAAAAGCACTGCTAACACTCTTCTCCTGTGTACTTTCATAACTCCTTGAAGATGAACTATCAACAGAGATTTCATTTCCACATGATGTATTCACTCCCTGATGTTTATCTTTGCTTGTACACATGTAGTCAGTGCTAAACTTAGATTGCTCTACCTCTGCTTTTGAAGCACTTGTTGCTAAATGGGATTTTTTTAAGTCACATGGCTTTGCTGGCTTCAGTAATTCCGAGGGCCATTTGATTTTCTGTACTTTGTCTTTCAAATTCGCAAGCTTATGTGCATCTACTTTAAACTTTGAAGAGGAACTGGGAGACATACTGCTTTCCTTTACATCTGAGCTATAAACACGTTCTGGAGAACCAATATGAGTTTGAGCAGCCAGATGCATTGGTGTTATGGATGCTGCTTCACATTTGTTTCCCGACTCTTCTCTTCTGAAATCTGAATGCTGGGCGCTTGGATTAAAGCACTGATTATCTGTATCACTTTGCCTTACCACAAGGTCACTGTTTCTATTTTCCTTAACTTTCCCACATATTTTAGGTGCCAAAGAGTCCTGCGGGCAGACATATTCCCACATTGTGAAGTCATTACATTCCTTTTTAATATTCATATCTGTGGGTGTCCAAGATCTTGAACTTTTAAATGCATCTCTACATTCCTCTTCCCAGGCAGTCTCTCTTCTAGGGAAAGGGTTCTCTCTAGAATCTCCACCTCTGCCTTCCTTCCATACAGCAACAAATGGTGAACAAAGGTCATCTCTGCTGTGTGCACCCATCTCAAATCCATCACTATATACACTCCTCTCTTGCTTTATAGAGGCGGCAGGCAAAGTGGTAGAGTTTGTGTTTCCTACAGACATGGAGGTATTCAATACTTTGTCCTTTATACTTCTTATAACTTGCCTTAAACACATTTGTAATTCCTGGGTTTCCTGGATGTTCAGCTGCCAACCTGAAGATAGATTTGCTCGCAAAAGAAGATTGAGTTTGTCTAGGTATTGCTTGCAAAGAGTATGCTGCCCAAGTTGATAGCCTTCTTTAAGAAGGCTCCGTATCAACTGCACGCAGGCATGCTGCACAGAGTTAGAGGCTTGTAAAGATACTGCTGATGAACCTCTTGCATAGTGTCCAGATGCTTTTTCAGTGCACCGTGTAAATGCTATACCTGGAAGCTTAGCACATCTCACCACTGCTTCCACCCATTCTTGGGAGCTAATCCACAGCAAATGCAGGCACTTTTTATTTCTGTGTAGTTCAATAATCGACACCAAGATCAGGAGAAAAAATTCAGAGATTTTGTCACACTGCTGCATTCTTTCATTGAGAATACCTCTGATTTCTGAGCAGAGGTAGTGAATGACCTCTACTATATATGCTACACCCAAGTCCTTGAGATCCATAAGTGACTGAACAAAAGGGATGAACCACAGAAACGTGCTGTGATGGACACGCATCTCTCTGCCAATATCAGACTGAAGCACATTAGCCAGTGTTTGCATGTCTTCGTACATGTTGGGGCAGTAGTCTGGACAAATGGCTGTCTTCCAGCCAGTATCCTGAAAAATAAATTCACCACACATCATCTTCATTATGTGCATCTGCAGTGTTTTATCTGCCAGGTTTGTATTCTAGCTATAAAGGTTACTTTCTTTCAAATATATGTTTGTTAAATGGTAACACCTTTAAAGTAAGTCAAAAGTAGAGTAACATCCTAAAGTAAGTCAAAAATCAAAATTTTTAAAAATGCAAAAAATAAAGATCAACGCATAACGCATGTATAATGAACTCATTTCCTAAAACAACCTATGAAATAAGTGTAAAGTAGTACTTCCTTTAAAAACCACTGTGAAACCCTCCAAAGACGATGTTATACCGATATAATTTAACGTTAGATAATCAAATATACATTTAAAGCCTTCAAAAGACATTCATGAATACAACACCATCAAGAGAAGAACACACTCAAAAATGTTTACTCTGCTTTATAACAAGAAACAAAATAGTGCCATTTTGGAGCACAATCTAATGTCTGAAAGTATATCAAAGCATATGTCATTACTCCATAATCAATATATTTGTATTTTAAACAAATATACCAAGAAACAATAAAAAAAATAAAAAATCAGCAGCTTTTTTAAAAAACTTAATTCAGAGTTTTCATTTGAGGTACCAATGTTTGTTTCAATCTTGATATGAATTCTTGGGCTTTAATACCATCTCTGTCTAATTCACAAACACATTCTTCTTTCCTCTTACAGCCTGAAAGTACCAGCTAAACAAGTGACCAGACTGGCACACAATAGTGACATACATTTTTTCTTTACAACATACACTGCTTCTCTTGGGTATCTTCCCCTCTGTATTTTATAGATGGTTTAAATTGACAGTGTCATTCAGCGATCAGAGTTCAAAGAACAGGGAAATAAAATATTTAATACCTTTTGGGGCTTTTCTGTGTTATAATTATACACCATCTGACTGCAAGTAACCATGTCATCACCACAGTCTGACTCCGGTTCAGATTTCATCCTAAAAAGAAATACAAACTATTACAGACTCCACACAACTGACGAAGTACAAGAAAGCCAACTGGCCAAGAAGATTTTACTTTGCAGCTACTGATCATGTGACTTAGACTTTGTCAGCAGTAAAACATACCTACGAAAAGATATCGTATTTAAAATTGTTTTAGTTCTATCCTGCCTGTTAAGAGGCAGGGGAAGCAACTGCCTCAGGAAAGAGTTTTCTAGTAAGCCATGGATTTTACTACCTAGAACACACACCCAGAAGAATTGCATTTGCTTTGAATTTTCTATGCATAGATGCAGTTCACTCATGACTACGTACTCATAAACTCTGGATGCAACTATTTGAACATAACACTTAAATAGCTTGTTTATCTGAAGAAAATCTCCTTTACTATCCCTTCCTCAGCACCTGTAACATTCCTTATATACGTATCTGTATCTACAACATTAGAGACCCTGTGTGTATAAAAATACTGAACATTTAAGTCATTACAAATCAAAGTTGATGCATAATACATCAGAGGAAAACAGTAAACAAGTGGTATGGTTGTCCAGGAACTATTTTCCCACCAACCTTTTAAAGTAAGGCACAACTTCAGTTTTCCAAAATCAGAAGTGTTCCTAAAGTCTTGGGACCTTACGTAGCAAAATTCTTTTCCATCAAAGCTATTTCTAGCTTTCCCAGTAGTGTACTGACTTCTGCACAGAATAAAGCACTTTACCTAATTAACTTCCAGTTCAATACTAACAATATTGTCACTCAGAAGTGATTCCAAAAAAAATCAATTTTATCTTAGGATGTAAGTATATGAAGACAAAACCTTTCAAAGGAGTATCTGATGCCTGCTACATGTTTTAAAGAATTTCCTTTCCAAAAGTTCACTATGTTATCCAAGCTATTAGAGAACAGTTCCATGCATTTTATTATTTCCCTGACAGGAATAGATTCAGAAAAGGCATAAAACTTTTAAAACCATACAGCAGCATTAAGTAAATCTAATCTTGAGAAATATTTGAGGCTTAACATAAGCTGAAAGTAAACTCACATCAGTTGTCACCTGGAACTACAATAAAATCTAAAACAATGTCATCCACTGAAAATCCAGAAATATCCATAATTTTACTAGGTTAAATCCATAATTTTACTAAGAGTCTCAAACTTGGCAATACTCATTAATCTTAAGTGCAAGATGGTTATAGCACTAAATAAGCACTAAACAGTTATCAGCCTTCCTGATTCAGAAAAAAAAAAAAATTATCGAAAAGTGCAACAGTAGTCAAAAAGTGCACAGTAGTCAAAAAGTTGTTTTGTGTTTTGTTTTTCTGTGGGTTTTTTGTGTTTGTTTTTTGGTTTTTGTTTTTTTTTTAAGAACCTCACAATTTTAACGGACCTAGTTCATCTCTTCATTGCTTCAAGTTGGCAACATCTGATTTTTTTCCTTGCCATTTCCCTCCCTCAACACAAATTAAGGCAACACTGACAAGAAAACCAAGACCAAGCTACTACACTACCTTGTATTAAAATCATAAAACTGTTCTAGTCTCTTAATAAAACTGACCTCTTAAAGCTACTGCGTATATTTCTTATTTCATTGTTGTAGCTCACACTGTTGATAATGGTTTGAAAGGCTTGGACAGGATCAATAAGCTGACCCCATACTTTAGATCCGAGCTGATCCAAAATAACCATGAAACAATGCAGCGCAGGCCAGAAGGGGTCAGCAGAATCATCTGAAACATAACAGTAATATTGGGGAGAGTTGAAATGCAAGAGTCCTGTACATTCTTAGACTAAGCTCAAGTTGAAAGTATTTGGTTTTCATTGATTTTTCTTAAATATTAATGTAACGATACGTATTCTACTAAGCCGCAACTATACTTTTTAACTGGGAAAAACTAAAAAGATGAAAAAAGTCAACCTCATTCACCCATACAGACACTGCTCTTTATGCAGTCTTAAATCAAGAGGAATCTGGGTAACTTTTACTAACATTCCCTATCTCTGTGAAACTGATTCTTCCACACTGATTTCTGCAGTGCTGTTCTAAGAAGTGAGTACAACTTACACTGTTATCACAATTTACACTTCAAATTCAAGCCAGAAGCAATTGGTTTTCCTTCAAGTGTGTTCTTCCTTCTTCATATAAGATAATATCATATCCTCAATAAACATGCTAAGTTTATAAATATCTAGTCACTTAAGAAGCAGCCCTGGTCTTGAGTTCATGTGCCATTCCTGGGCTATGCTGTGGCATGTGGCCTACAAGAACGGCCCAAGGGCTACTAGTCTAAACTCCCAGCTGCAAAAGGGACTCCCTCAGACAGACAGAGGAGTCAAGTTTTACGCAAGTTGCAGCAGTTTAGAAGGTATTTCTTTATTTTAGGACACAAAATTCAAACGTCATGCCACACATTCCCATACAACCTGTACATTCAATGAAAACAATATAGTAGAAATTATAGATCTGTCCTCTCAAAAGCTCTAAACCAGCCTTACGCAAAGCACTATCAACCCTTCTCCATTTAAAAGTTTGTTTGAAACTCATTTTTCAGTATTTGTCAGTATTGCCTAAATATTGTGCAATACTGCCCATCCTCCAGAAAATAAACAAGCTTCAGTTAAAACCACCTCACCATTACACTACTAAGAATTTATTCATCAAACAAGGAAGTTTGATGAAGATGAAAAATAAGCTATGAACTGTAGTAATCTCAGTATCAAAACTAGTTACCAGCTGCTTCTTTCTCCATGGTGTGAAGTATAGACTGCATGAAATCATTTTGTTTGTCTGGGCCCAGTAACAAGGAGTCCATAGCTTGTTCTTCCAGCACTGTCAGCAACATACAAATCCCTATCGAAAAAAAAAAGCAACCTGTCTGTATATTTGCAAAACTTTGTTATAACTTTCACCAAATCAAGGATCATTTCCCAATGCCATTACCAGTGTAACAAGAGATCAGCAGCAACCCAAAACTAATTAAGTGCTGCCTCACTGCTGCAGCTGTGCAACATTCCATTTTCCTATTTAACATGCCCCAAAGCATACAGCCCCTATGAAATAGTAGAACTCTGACTTCAAAGAAGTGCTTAGAAGATGAGAGACTACACGTAGAAATTAATTTCTGATCATAAATACTCACCTAGCCAATAGTTCTTGTAGTTGGCAGTATCATACAAATGAGATGGCAGAAGGATGAGTTTACCCTTCTCAACCACTGAAGAGCTGTAAATATCTGGCCTCTCAAAAAGCCCCAACTCAATAACTCTGAACAAGCAAGTCAGCACTTCCTGTAGGTCATAGTAATCATCCCTGTCAACCTTCCCTAAATTCCTTGCTGTTAGGATGGCCCATCGACGAATCTAAGCATTGAAACAAGAAAGTTATACATTAATAACAAATAAAATCACGATGCTGTAAGATTAGGAATCACTGCTACTACAAAATGGACAAAAGTGTATTTTTACTACAGTAATTGCAAGTAAGAGTTAGTCTTTTTCCAAAATAACCTTAGATACAGGCTTACTATACTTACGAGATGTTGGTAACAAAGAAGTTAAAATTCAGGGTAATATATAGAAATAAAACTCCTTGGGATTCATGTGACAAAGGGGCAGCATTTGGTTTTTGTTCTTGCCTTATACTTAGGACAACTTGAAAATCTGTAGTCCCCACTGGTGTTGAAGGAAGCCACTCCTGGAAACTGTACAGCCACAACCTGCCCACCAGCCACAGCCAATGTAACCTGACTCTCCAAAGCACATCAAGAGGCAGGAAAACAATAGTATGAACTCACACAACAAACAGCCCACTTGAGTTACAGTTCAGTGCCCCTTTGACAGCTACACGTCCAAATTCAGTTTACAGAAACACACCACACAGGGACATTTCCAAGCTCACGCAAAGAAAGCACTCCATCGCCCTTCAATATTAACACGGTGCATGAAATTAGGATTCACTGTTTCAACAGGCCCTCCCAATTGTAGCAGGGTCTTATGTTCCTAAAATCTCTATATTATCACTATTTTCCAGTACTCTTCCCTGTTACTGGTATCGGTTTCGCTTCTAGGATGCATGTATGTAGTCTGAAGGAACACCCTTCTTGCTGGATAATACATTATCTCCAAAACAATGTAGAAAAGCAGGAACTCTAGACACATCTGTACTGCTTTGAGAAACTCAGGGGTGGTGGTTTGTTGGTTTGTTGTTTGGTTTTTTTTTTTTAAATCTCTCAAATCCTTTTAACCAGCAAAAAACAGAACTGTTGGTAACAACTGCAAAGCCTCTCAACCCTTCCAACCTAGACACATTTCCAGTATTCCAAAAATTTCTCTTTTTGTTACTTTCTTAAGAGACTGGATTGAAAAAGAGAGCAGTCTCCACTATCTACACCAGCATGAATCATACTAAGATCAGCTGATACTTTAAATGCCACAAAGAATGAAGCAGTCCTGTTTACACTTTCAAATGAACTAATGAACTTTTGACCTCTGACTGTTTGACTGTTCAATATGAAACTATCCCATATGGATTCAGGCCAAAAAAAAAAAAAAAAAAAAAAAAAAAAAAAAAAAAGATCTGCAGAGTTTTGAGCTGTCTCACCACAGAACACACAAATGCATTAAAACACTGTATTGCCTCGTTTATAATGACAAAATTCAGTGACAATTAAAAGCATTTCAGAGGAAGTACACTGCTGAGCATCTCCTCGTGCAAGTAACTACACTAATCTCAATTTTTTCAATTTTAAGATTCTGAATATTACTAACATGTGAAAGCTTCTAGGGATGGAGAAAGAACAGGGAAGAAGGGGATTAATATGTTAAGTTACAAACCCAGACCCACTTAAGAATTCCATTTGGAAGTATGGGGCATAAATTTAGAGTTTGGTTGAACATCTGTAACTTCTGCTGACTAAATGCAAACAATGAAGTGATTCTAGAAGTTATTACAAAAGAATCTTCTCTCCTTCAGCAACAGCAACTACATTCCTGTAGAAATCTCATTTATATAAAGACAAAGAAAAATACAGAAAAATCAAACACCTGAAATAAGAATATGAAAATACTAGCATTCAGTATAATTAAAAATAAGAATCTGTTCTGATACTATTTAAAACTCAGTTTTAGCAGAATGAAAAGTGTAACTTACCAGTTCATTTGGGTGTACCAAAAAGAGATAAATTCCCGCATATTTCTCAAAGACCTGAAAGGAGCAGTGACTTTGTTCCATTCTACAGAGCACTTCTACACACAGCTCAGCTAAAAGGATAAACAGTTATGGTAAGCACTAATTTATATGCTCACAAAACCAAAACCACACTATTTAGTGTCAAAATAAGTATAACACACACACACACACACTTATTTCTGTTTAACTACTATTTGCTATTTTCACCTTCTTCAGTAGAAACACCACCATTCCCTGCCAACTATATATGAGATACATACCGACTCTCTCATGCAGCAGCAGATATGGGTATTTCAGCATTTCTATAAGGGGCACTCGCAGGTTATTTTCAAAATCTGGGCCCACATAACCAGAGAGTTGTGTGTCTCCATTCTCATCCACTATAAACAACTCATCATCATCTCCAGCTTCTTCTTGCATGGATTTCTCAATGTGGGCAACAAGACGGGAGGTTTCCAGCTCCCACAAGACCTATTCAGTGGGGAAAAAAACAACCAATCAAAGTGCATTTAGGAAGAAAGTGATTATTTATTATTACATGCCAAAACCTTAACTAGACTTTCAAAATTTAATTTTGAAAAGTTTCTTTCCAAACGTGGCGTGAAACAAAGTTTTGACATGGAATTCAGATTGCGAAAATGACAAAATTCTCACTTCAAATTTAAGCTTATAAAGCAATGTTTAAAAGAGTGGCATTCAAACCTAAAGCATTTCTATAATTCTGTTAAATATTCATAAACTATTTCAGTAATTATTTCAGGCCATAGTTTAGTCACAAAACTTTGTTCCACTGGTCAATATAAAGAAGTGCATGTTACAGAAAACAATCCTATTTACAAAGATGGGAAAAGCAATTTTTAAATCTTGCTTTCTCACCTATTTTGCAATGTATTAGTGGAAGGGAGTGAATGTAAATAATGCAAACAGACTGACTGACTTGCTGAATATTTGTAGGGGATTCAGCTCACTTAACATTCCTCATCTAAAGTGCTCCAAATCTAAACTAGAAACCAAGGTTATTTCCTACATTTAATAGACACAGAAAAGAACTTTCAGCAGGCCAGCCACTCATTTCCAATCTGTGCTCAGGTGGGATTGCCCTCTGGAGAAATCTAGCTAAATCAGCTAGATTTCTGACATCTGTATTATGATCAATTAGCTACAAACATTCATTTTACATACACATGCACCTAAGGGGAAAAAAGCTTTTCAAAATGCAAAATTGGATACTAGTGAGGGAGTTACCAAAGTTTTAAAACTTTTTGGATTGTTTTTAATTACACAGTCTCACAGGCTTGCAAGATCAGATCTCTGAAATTCCAGCACAGTACAAAACTACAGATGAGAAATTAAAACAAAGAAGAAGAGGAACAAACCCAAAGCTGAACAGAAGCCAGCAGAAGGAAGAAAATACATTAAAGAAAGAAAGCGTTGTTTGGCAGGTGTTCTTTCTTTCAGACATCAAACCAACACAGCATGAAAAAAGTTCAAGCTATAATGTCTAGTCAGCAACTTCCCACTACTGTTTTAGTTCTCAGTAATTTGAATATATGCAAAACAAGATTAATTTTGGTTTACAACCAGCTCTCTGCAACAGTATCAAAAAAGAAGACAGTTAAAACCCTATTCCCAAAAACCAATAAAACACAACCCCTGCACAAAACTCTCCCCTACACTGAGGCTGGACCACAGAAGTCTCTTCTGAAGTTCTCCTTCAGTTCTGAGTCCTCCCCCTCAGTAATGGCACAGGAGCCACATTTCTTAATTACCTCATGCAACCTTGGCAATTTTTCCTTTGCTTTGTGGTATTCAACCACACACTCCAAGCAGTAACAGAGATCATCACTGGATCCTTCAAGATCTTCCGGGGACAACCGTTTAGAAGCATAGCTCTTCAGGAACTCAGTGGTGTCAGAACCACTAAGTGTGCACCATCGACATGTGCTCATTCTTTAGATAAAAAGAAGAAGGAATTAACAGAAGTCCAAAGACTGAAAACAGCAAAATGTTCCCTTTCAGCCACAATAGTACCTAATTTTCAAACATGAGAAGTATCAGGATTTATGTAACTCGTTAGCAGCCTACATGCTTATGTTCTTATGCTGTACAGATGCATGTAATTAAATGAAGAAATACTAATTAAAGCATTAAATGAACATTACAGAAAAATGCTTGCTGAATGGCAAACAAAAGTAAAGTTATATATAAAACATGAAAATTCACTTTACATGCAAAAAAAAAAACCCCTCATCCACACTTAACAGAGTTTCCAGAACTATAATGCTTAAATTCATTACATTGTTTTACCAGTATTGTTGTAAAAGGATAAAAGAGCAAAAACTTAGCAAAAGACAAAAAGAAAATGTTTCTCATAGAATCTGCAGCTGAGAATCTAAGGGTTTTTTGTAACCAGGATCACTATTGCTATAAACAAATCTATGGTTGCTTAGTTCTATTGTATAGTTGAGATTTATCAGCAAAAGTAATCTGAAAACATGCTGTGGGAAGTAGCTGGTTTTGTGTCCTTTAGGTGAATTTAACTCATTATAATACAAAAACCACACCTCTATAACTTAAAGTTACCCACCTCTTCACAGAGCCCCTCACCCTTTGAGCTTGTGTACATCAATAGGTAGATACTGTGACTTTAAATGAAAGCGAGGAATAAAACTAGCCAATAGTTACACAGAGTTGTGGGTTTGTGTGTTCAGAATCAAATAAATATGGTGTGTGTTTGTAAGTCTGATGCCTAGCACCCTTTCCTGGGCAGAACTGTAACAAACACAAATAACTCTGTGTGTTAATTGGCTCTTTACACACTAGGTGAAGAACCCTCTTTTGCAGACAACTGTATCTGCAAAATCTAGGTCTAATTAGAACAAAATTTAATTAGGTTTTTTGCTTAATCTCTTGCTAAAATTTATAGGTCAACAAATCCCTGTTGCTAAAAGCAAAGGCTATTTATGCAAAACTTTCCTGTCTTCATCAATATAGTTGGGAAGCATCATAAAATTCTCACCACAGATTGCTTCCTCTAAAAATAAAACTTCTTCACTAAGCAGCAATACAGTCATCTCAAATCCTGCTAGTCTGAAAAAGTCAACAGAATACTGGAAAAGCATGAACGCTTGAAGTTAACTAGGTTAAAAAAAAAAGACTGAAATTGCTTCTGATATTTAGCATAACAAGGAATGCAAAAGGGAAATCTAGGTAAAGCAAAACCATACATTTTCTCATACATACGTACTGAGGGAAAAAAAATAATTGTGGTATCGACCTTTAGAACAGGAAACTATTTGCTGTGCAGGTGTGCTGGGTCACATGGTGGGAAAGAGAAGAGCGGTGGCCTGCCTCCAGGGAAGGGGTCCTACGCTTTCAGCCGTACATGCCCTCGAGTACAGCACAGCAAAGCATTATCTTCAGTAATCCATCCCCTGGTCACCGAGTCTTGACGGTGTCTGGAGCCTTGATTGTATTTCGAGGATCTAGAGCAAAACAGCAATCATCAGAAATCGGTTCAGTTCACACGTTATCGACTAAAAGATGTTTTAGTATTTAGATTAAAAGACTTCGTATTAAACACGCACTTACTGAAGCGGTATGACTGCAACTGAATCCCTTCTGTCATTCAAATACAGCAATACGGTGTATATCGCACCTTCTTCTAACAAAAGGTGCTGTCTACGCACATTAAGCAAGTAAATCGCTTAAACAAGCGTGCACGGATACAGAACCCTTTACCTGCAACGCTTTAACAGCTGCCCACTGATGAGCAGCGGCACCTGCTCATAGAAACACCCCAGCGGAGACGGGGCGAAGTTTCTGTTTTCCCCGTTCAAGCCGCCGCAGCCACTCCCTCGTTTCCCCGCCCGCGGAGCCCCCCGAGCACTTACCAACCGCTCCCCCAGGAGCACCCGTCCGAGCACCGCAGCTGCCCGGTCCCACCGCCCCAGGAGGCCGCCCGAGGCGGGGAGCGCGCCGCTGCCTTCCCGCCACTGCAGGCCCGGCGGGGCAGCGCCTCCCCTGAGGCGGAGGGAGGGAGCGGGACTGCGACAAAAGGGAAGCCGAGTGGAGCGCGGGCCCCTCCGCCGCTCACGGCAGGGGCGAAGCCGCCTCCCGCCCCTCCCCGCACCTCCCATGCAGGTGAGGAGCCATTTCCTTACTCCATTCCCAGAGCTGCGGCAAGGAGGGACACAGTCTCTTCCTTTTTTTCATGTGTGGCAGAAGTCAGGTCTGTGTCATAGCTCCAAGTTTACAGTTCCCACCCTGGCTTGCTTATGCATTTTTGTCAGAGAAATTGCATTTTAAAGGAGCAACAGGCCTCCCGCCCTGGGGTGAACTACGAGGTGGAGAGCTCCCGGCTCATGTACAAGGTAGCAAAGATGCCTCAGAAAAATATTTCAAAAGGTGTTTTCAAAGCCCCAAAATGCAAGACAACCAATGTATGGAACAAGATACTGAAGCTAAAATGAAGACATCCATCTTGTCTATACTACTGACTAGCAGACAACTGCTTCAGTCTATAAATATTGCCATCAGGACAGGCCCAATTTGAGCTCTCCCTGGACTCATTCCAGGTGACTCTCCCTGAGCAGGGACACCTCTCAAGGTCTGATATTCCT
>NW_020799122.1:4946784-4958602 GCF_003259725.1 Athene cunicularia | reverse complement strand
GGTGGCGCCCCCCGCACTTCCGGTCCGCGGGCGGAAGTGGGCCCCAGCCGGCTCCCGGGGGCGGGGCCGCGTCCGCCAAGCTCCGCCCCTTCGGTGCCTTAAAGGGCCAGTAACACGGGGCGAGCAGGGGGCGACGGCAAACTGAGGTACGGGGCGGGGGGAAGGGGAGCTCCGCTCAAACGTAAAAGCAAGCGGTGTCAGGGCCCCAGAGGGCAAAGCCAAGGGCACTGCCTCAAGGATAGAATGACGGCAGTCCTAAAATAATCCAAATCCATGATCGAGCCAAGCGCAGGGCGTTCCTCAGAGGCCCGAAGTAGTCACCCCTGGGGGGAAGCTGCCTCCTCCACATCCCCCTTCCCGCACACCCCAAAGAGGGGGGAGAGCCTCCGTCACGGCTCAGGCTTGGCCTGGGCACTCGGGGAACGAAGCCACCTCGCTCGAGGCTTGTGTCCCCACCTCGGCATCTAGTGACCCTCTAGGTCCCAGGGGTGATGCTGTCGCCCAGCCTGAAGAGCTCTGAGGAATCAGAGATTATTTGCCTTTCTTCAACGCCTTGTTTAAGACTTTGCAGGAGAGGGGGGTGAAAAAGGCAAGTCCCTGTTTGATCTTCAGCTGCTGCCACCGTAACACTCCTCAACTTTGAAGTGCTTCTCTGCTGCAAACGCAACTCTTGTAGCCTGGCTGTCTCAGTCTTTGATAACGGCACACAGCCAAGAATTTTTTTCTATAACACCATTCAGGCCATTAACACACCAGGAAAATGCTTGAAGCGACATATCTACTTGAATCACGGAAGTTTTTAGGGGACTCAGAGTGCTTTTTAGACGTGAAGGATCTGTCATGCTCTTATTTATAATGCAGCCTGATACACAAAGATTTGTCAATGTTATTTCCGTCACCATTCCGTGGAGCCTGTTTAGTTTTTTTTAAACCTCTCCCTGGAGCTTGCTCTGTTTTCAATAATATTCAAACGCCCACATGAAACACTTGCCTCCCCCACCTGTGCTCCCATGCGCCTTTATAAAATGACAGAAAAAGGAAAAGCTGCTTTCTTATGCCCTCTTAAGTGTCGTTAGTCAGCAAATGTGAAATGATCCCTCCTCTTCCAATTATTTGCTCCTGTGCAGATTACAAACATCACATTACCCAACGAGATGCAGGTGAGGAGCCATTTCCTTACTCCATTCCCAGAGCTGCGGCAAGGAGGGACACAGTCTCTTCCTTTTTTTCATGTGTGGCAGAAGTCAGGTCTGTGTCATAGCTCCAAGTTTACAGTTCCCACCCTGGCTTGCTTATGCATTTTTGTCAGAGAAATTGCATTTTAAAGGAGCAACAGGCCTCCCGCCCTGGGGTGAACTACGAGGTGGAGAGCTCCCGGCTCATGTACAAGGTAGCAAAGATGCCTCAGAAAAATATTTCAAAAGGTGTTTTCAAAGCCCCAAAATGCAAGACAACCAATGTATGGAACAAGATACTGAAGCTAAAATGAAGACATCCATCTTGTCTATACTACTGACTAGCAGACAACTGCTTCAGTCTATAAATATTGCCATCAGGACAGGCCCAATTTGAGCTCTCCCTGGACTCATTCCAGGTGACTCTCCCTGAGCAGGGACACCTCTCAAGGTCTGATATTCCTTACCTGAGACTAAGAGATCCTTTCTTGCCCAAGGCAGAGATCTCTCTTATGACAAATCCTTGGGAAGTGACTGACAGTATGCTGAATTAATACTAATGAAACATTACTAATCCATGTAGCTATTCAATATCAATTACTATAAACTTTGTATAGATAATTCCATTAGACATAACCGTTGTCCAAGTCTGAGACTAAGACTGGACCTAGCTGCATCTAGGATCCGTCAGGAGATTAGAAAGCAAGGGGGTCCACTCTGAACCTTGTGACTCGACAGAGAGTCTTCCTTACACTTTGCGTCTCCAGTCTCCGTGTGAATCATTCTAACTCGATTCTAACTCATTTTCCTTTGTATGTTTTTTCCATGAAGTAATAAGGTGAACCTTGCCATCAAACTTACTGAACCTTGGTAAACCACTGTTAAACTTTGTTAAACTCCATTGAATTTACTGAACTCTGTCAAATTATTATCTTACCTCAGTAAAACATATTGCTGCTCCTTTTTTGAGTGAGGTACATTTCCCCTACCTGTGTTTCCCTTTAAAGCAAAGGATAAAATAAATCTCCTTCTGGAGACAGTTTATTTCTGAGAGATCTACTCTACAAACTCTACAACCACACTATCGTTTGTGCTCCAGCCTGCAGAAAATTCAGAAGATCTCCATCTTCCAGGAAATAAAACCTGAAAACCACAAATGGCTTAAATTCAAAAATTCAAGTTCTTACACTTTTAACCTTCAATCATGTAAGGCAACAGAAGCAAGTCAAATGCCTAAGTGCAAGGCAGCTGGTACATTTTTCCTTCCTCCCCATCCCGTTTCATCTCTTGCCTGGAAAACTTACCCTTGTGCTGGTGGCTGATCTCATGGGGTCCTGCCTGACTCACAAAAGTCACACTGTTTTCTGCCTTCAGAGAGATTAAAAGCCAGACACAGTTAAATATGGGAAGTTTTCATTTAGCATTCTTCCCTGTAAGTCACAGTCCAGAAGAACCTCCAACAACAAGGCCTTTATTTCAAGCCCTTGAAAGTTCCACATTTCTGTAACAATTTTTAAAATTAAAGGAGGAAATTCTCACTTATCAAAATGACCATCAAAAAGTAGTATGTCAGAAGCCAAGTCTTTCATTACTTTCTATTACAGCATAGAGGAAATAGAAACAAGCCATACAAATACTTTACACACATTTATTTTTATTTTTTTTTTTACATTCAATCGGTCAATTTATAATTAATCATTCTAGGCTAAGAGTTAAAAATACCAAAGACATGAGTACAACCTCCATCTTAACTCTCAATTTTCTTACTGAAACATGTAAATTCTCCTTGGCACAACAAAAAAATATATATATGTATGTATATATATACACATTGTCTATTTTGTCTCTGTATTCCAAATATTTTAAAAAAGCATTTTAAATGCATTGTTTTGGTTAGCATGAAATGACATTGCAATTTATGAATACTAACGGACAAAAATCTGTTTTCTCTAGAAAGGCTGATAAAAGTGTAAGTCTACATCAAAAATAAAAACCAGTTACTTTTAAGAACAAGACACCTGTTAAAAAAACCCACAAAGACTCAAACCTGTGCTCTTTCCATCATCACAGATGTCTAAAGATTTATTAGAGATTTAAAAGCAAATTTTCCCAATTCCACGAATATAGTTTATTTAAGTGGTATAAAACTCATTGAAGTTCTGAAAACCAAGTTCACGTACAAAGGGTAAACAGCAGCTTTCAGCTCCAGAGAAAACAAAGCAGTGGAAAAAATACTGGCTTTAAGACATTCAGAGAGCAACTTGGATGCTTAAAATGAATTCTAAAACCAGAGCTAAATTAAGGTAATGAAAGGTGGCACAAAAGCTGTATTTACCTCAGTCTTCAATACGAAACAAGAAAATCAGACATGCGTATCTTTATACTTTTTCCATTATTAGATAGCTTGTGCACCTGCAGTTGTTGATCTGCACCCACCGTCAACCAGATCCATTTTGCAGTTCAATACACAGACCAGGAATTCCATTTAGGGCAGTCAATTAATCACTCTCTTCACTGCAGTCAAAAATGTCACTGAGTTGGAAAGCCGCCTTCTGTTGACTGGCTGTTGAATTGTCAGAACTAAGTTGTTTCCCCTTCCTTTTTTCTAAGTTTTCTTCAAGTTCTGGAAGTTTCTTTTTGAAAAGATAATCAATAATTTCTTTGGAAGAAAAAAAAAAAAAAAAAAAAGAGAGAAAAAAAGCAGTCTTAATCAGGTCTGCAGGAGAACTGGATGCCTAGAGGAAACAGGATCTCACAGACAAAAATTATTTTGTCAGCGTTAAATGAAAAAAATCTCCCGTTCTGTAGTAATCACAGCAGCTGCAGGGTAGACATGCACATACATGCATGCAAAGATACACTAGAAAAGCAGTCATAAAACTTTTAAAGCTAAAGTATTAAAAAGAAGAGGTACATAAGCACTGCATGGTGACATTAAAAGTAAACTCTTATTTTTTTAAAAAAGCATTTAGTAAAATAAGTATAAAGCCTGAGATTTTTAGCCAGTTTACTTAGGGGAAAGCTACCAGAAAGACTTGAACTACAATACATATTCTCTTAGATTCAAGCAAAAAACATAAGGAGTATATACAAACAGCTGGGATACTGACCAGAAAAACTCTTTTTTTGCCAAAAAGGGACACAGGAGACTTTTAGCTTATAAAATTTTGCTTGAACATAGGCTCTAGGGACATCTCTGAAAAGAGAAGAGTTCAAAGATTTAGTGGTGCTAGGTACAAACGTTTAGTTGTTACTGAGTTATCCATTCATGAAAGTGATGCCAGTCAAACAATATCTTAGCTTTAGGTAGAAAGGATGGATTTCAAATTCTAAGTAAAACAGCTTTTCAAGACAGCAATTTCCCTTGAAGGTAAGAACCTAAACCATGCCATCATACATACGTATTACATGTTTAGTGAAAAGAAATAGGAAATGAAACTGAAAGCATGTGGAGGAAAAAAAAAACCACAGCACTGTAGAGAAAGTACAGCATTCACAGTATTGGTAATTTCATATTCAACACTTACTTTGTATGGAAGAAGACTATTAGATTGTATTACACTTTCCTGTAATTATCTCTTCTTCCTATGTGTTGATTTAACACCCAGGAAAGTGTTTTATCAGAGACTTTAGCACAGACTACGTAATGCAGTCGCAGTTCTAGTACACAGAACGCACTGGGAATACAGTCAGGGTTGCCTCAAGTGGTTAAACAAAAGTTTCAAAGCTTATAGGCATGGTTTACTGCTCAGTACTATGCAAGGATATACACCTGTACATTACCAAACTAAATGATATTTTCTATAGTTGTAGAGGTCTAAGAACTTTGATTCCTTTGTGAAATTTTTAACACTGACTGCTTCAACTATCCTTTGTATCCATAAAAAGAGGAAAAAAGCTTTACCCAATCGTATTACTGAGTTCTTCCCAGTTTATGTCATTTGCATCCTCCACTTTCATTTCATACAACCTATGAATAACAATACAAAAGCAGTTTGTAGGCAGAATTCAAGAAATAATTCAACAGTGCTCACAGCTCCCCCAGTCAGAAGTCACAGGACATTTTATCCAAAGAAAGAGTGGTTGTGAAACCGGTATGAAACCGCAGGCACATTACCACCCTGAAAGCTTTTATAAACACAACTCAGAACAGCAAGAGATACAAAAACATTCCAGTACCTCTGAACTATACCTTTTAATAAGATTGATCTTGGCCTGTAATCCTTTGGTCCCCCTATATAACTGCTGCCCTTTGGTCATCTTGTTTGTTAAAATTGTAGTCCTTTGAAAACACACAAAAAAAAGTTTTCTATCATTTCAAGAAATTCCAGGCATCAAAAGAAAGAGTCTTCAAGATGATACTGCTGCTACAGAGAAGCAGGAATCAGGCTTCACTATCACTGCAAGAAAACTTACCACAGCTAGCAAAGAGATATTTATTTGTCTGAAACCCATTTGCAACGCCTCTCCTGTAGTCTACAAGCTATTTGTTACCTATCTTACCAAACAACCATCATGGTACAAACAGTTTCGCCAAATAGTTAAATACTCCCCAGAACACATTTTGCTATTTCAGTTTAATATAAAACCTTACCATTTCTGTTTACATTGTCTCCAATAGCGAGTTCCCACTTTAGCTTCAATCTCAGTCCATGGTAATTTCTGGTACAGTTTCTCACGGTCAATTGACAGATCTCGTTTTGACTTTGATGATGATAAAAGAGAATTTGCATCTTCCATTTCCGTTCTTTTCCTAATCACCTCCTCCACTGCATGCATTAACTTCTGGGTCTCTTCCTTTGACCAAGGTCCATAGTTGATAGCTAAAATTGAAAAATAAGGTTAAAGCATAATTTATCATTAATGATTAGGAAAAAAGGCAAAAGAGCAAATGCTTCACTTTGCATTATTCTTATTTTCAAGACAAGCTTCTTAACACACTTCCTAGAAACTCTTCTGCCTACCAGATTTGAGAAAGGAGTTCAGCCCAATCACTGAAGAATAGCACTGATCCCTAGTTTCTATCTTCTAAAACCTGGTTGTCAAACTCCTGCCACACTCCCCCTGAAAGCACCTATTTAGATGGCAGTTCCATTTAATAGAGAGTTGTATTCTTTTCTATCAGAGGCTGTTCTTATCCCTTATCCCCGGAAAATGCAATCAGTGGTCTGGAAAAAAAACCCACCACAAATTAATTTTTTTAGGGCACATACAACATGCAGTTAAAGTAACTTCTCAAACTGCAATACACAGAATGAATTGTCTTTCTTAAAATTACATACCCGACTTGATTTCAGAGTATTTCATAGCTACTGAGAGGTTAGAACGGGACATCATCTCAGAAATCTTCTTCCAATCATTGCCATGCATAGCATGATACTTCTTTAATTTTTCTTTTTCTTCCTTAGTATACCTAGTTGAGGAAATGGGCACAGCTTCAGCTGTAAATTCAAACCATTCCAATATTTTAAGAGAGCTGTAATCTTTACAGGCATTTCAATGTCACTCATTAGAACAGAGGAACTGATAAGGACTACTCAGAAAAACGAACTGTCAATTAAGTCACAGTAACTGGCACAAATGGGAGAGATGACCTTAATTTATATCCATTTTTAATGTACTAATAAACATCAGAGACTGATATTAGCATTCAGAAACTCTCAAATGACTCGCTTACCTCCCTTTATAATTATTTGGGTCAAACATCTTCCTTGCTCGATAATATATCAGCCTCCAGGGTCGTGGTATACCCTCAGCTAGAAGGTAAATGATTCATTTTTAAAAAACATTTCTCACACTGGTGAGGCCACTTTAAAAAAAAAAAGCCAAAACAAACCAAAACCAAAACCCAACAACATAAATTTTCATGACTGTGATGTTAATGATAGATTCTGTCCGTTCAGGAGAACGTACTCTACAACACTTCAGTAACTGCACAGGAAATAGTCTGAACAGATTCTCCTGAGGAGTTTCAAAGATATAGTTGTTACAACCATGGTGAGACTGTGAATACTGACAGCTGGTAAATAATTGTGTGCGTGCCTGCACATGTGCGGGTGAATATTGAAAACTGAATTTTTGAACTCTCAAGCACAAACCTGCTACTCACAAGCTACAAATTGTACAGACTGAATACTCCCATTAATAGAGAGGCACGAGACAGCCACCAGTCAGGAGGCTGATGAGAATTTTGAGTCTGCATCTAGACTATTTTGATTGGGAAAAGCAGGGACTGGGGACATTGAGGGAAAAAAGAAAGAAAAGTGAAGATTGTGGCTAAAGGGAAGATTCTTGAAATGGGGGAAGATCTGCAGAGACCAATACCTGGGAACACATAATAATCTTGGTCAGCGATGCCCAGGAGAGGTGACTGCAAGCAACTCCCCTAACACCAACATGACCTTCTGCCCAGTTTTCCCAGGCGAGGAGCAATCTCCCAGATGGGAAGGGAAGTCAACATCAGGTAAATGTGATGATGCAGAGAGAATCGTTCTGTGTGTGAAATAACCAAGGAGGAACAAATCTGTAGCCTCATTGATCCTTAAATAAATGCTAGTATCCAAATCCATTACAGGTTGTCATTCACTCTGAGAAGGTGCACTGAGTGGCTTCATCAGAGATGTTACAAAATGAGCAATGTCTACCATACAAAGTGTGAATGCCTTCCAGCCAAGAAGAGCCCAACAAAATGAGTAAAGAGGAAGAGATGTTCCTCCTGCAAACAGAATCTTAGCCATAAGAATTTTGTTTTCCTCAAGTCTTGAAAAACTATCTACTTCGGCTAACAACCTACATTCTTGCAGTTTCTGCCATCACTCAGTCCTAAATATACCACCTATTCATGTGCTCTAAGAACAGTTGACAATTTCAGATAGGACTTAATCCCACCTCCCATTATTAAGTCACCATGCTTAGCATATGCCTAGCAAATAATGCACCTTAAGCCATAAAGCCCAAATACAAGTTTGAAAGTCTGTAAGTGCTCCTAGTCATGATGATATTTTAATCTCTAAACTCTTCACACCCAAGGTAAGAACAGTATACTGTCCAGATTATCAACTACACAATCTCAGCAGCATGCTCCTTTTTTTTTGCCAAATTTAGCAACATTAGTGTTTTTCAACAAAAATTTTTAAAAATACATCATCATATCACTGGGTTGTGGAATTTAACATTCAGCTATTTGAGGAGAAACTTAAATACTTACAAAGTTTTTCACAAAAAAGATGTTCTGCTTTTAGGCGATTGATAGTTTCTTTATCTTCTGGATACCTTGAAGTAAACAGGACTTTTTCAGCACTGTCTATTCCAGTCATCAATAAAAACTCTTCAACATTTTTCCGGATTTGATTATTTTCCTTCTGGGAAAATCTGCCAAACTTGACAGCAATACCTAAAACACACAGAAAGTTTTATTTTAAATTAAAAAAATAAAAATAAAAATCAAACCTCTAGTACCATCTCTTGTACACTACATTTTTTTTACCAAATGTATAACAAAAGATCAACAAATTCAAAAGGTGAAAAGGAAAACTAAAAGAGACAAAACAAGAGCTGGGAGCAGGTAATGTATGCATATGGCTTGGACTGTAATTTGACAATGAGGAAGTAGATGTTATGAAGCAGAGAAACAGAAAACATGTCCATTGGAATGAAGTGAACCAGACTTCATGAACATGGCAGATGTGATACAAAATATTTTCCCTCTGTCAAGCTTTCACACAGCTGCACAGTCTTTCCTCACTGCAACAATATTTTGGAGAGTTCACCTTGTTTTTTAAACTCTTTAAACCTCGTTAGGTCTCTTCCTGCCATCTTCTTGATTGAACTGTCCGATATATTCCTCACATGAGGAATAAACTCTTCCAATTCTTGTTTTGCAGTATCCAAATCCACAACTGAACACGTGCTATAGTCCAGGCACTCTTCATCATCCAGAGTAAGCTCATCGGAGGCTGCTATTTTGGTAAAGGAACTATTCTTGTCCTCCTTTCTATTTGATGTTAAAGGTTCTGATGTCCTGATGTTTAAAAAAAAAAAAAAAAAAGCATAAAATAAAATACACCAGAGCTCCAAAACAGAGATTTTGTTAGTATCTCTACATTAAAAGAATGAATGTTAATTAAATAACACATTCACTTCCTTGAATTTCCAACCTTTTAACACAGATGTCATTTATTATCAAATTTCTATACTTACAATGCTCAAAGAGATTTTAACAATCTGCACCTTTCCCACAAAACTCTCACACATGGACATACAGAAGAAAGAGCGTCTCTTGCTACCACTGGCAACACAGAACTTTTCCATCTGTCTCTTACTAGTGCTCTTACTATAGGTTCTAGACACTGTAAAAGCACCAAGAGCTACTTACGTGAACATTTGTTTGCACAGAACGTTAAAAATCTTTAGTTGAGCTTACTAGCTGCTTAGTAAAAACATGTACGTTCGCTATAAATACCAAATTTAACAAATGAAATCCCTTTTTCCCCGCTTTTTTTTTTTTTTTTACTAGATATGAATTGCTTGCACATAAGCTATTTCCGTACCTACAGTTTTTAAATAGGAGAAAATATTCTACGTTGAAGGCAGCGTTGGTGTATTCTTACAAACTTTCATTGTATCTTCACAAGATCATTAAACTCTTTAAGCTCTTAAAGTAGGTCTCTATAACACCTTCAAAAACCTTGACAGTATGTTGTTTTTTAAAAATACATACTAAACAGACTAAAGAAACATCTGGGACCCAGAGAACGTAGAAACATATTTGGGGTATGGCAGGCAGGGGTTGGAGGGAAGAGAAAACCACAGGCAAAACGCAAACTTACGGTACATCAGATTCTGAAGAGCTTTCTTCCATGACAAAAACACAGCTTTTTATCTTTCCACCAGGAACTGGACGTTTTTGAGATTTATCAGCTGCTTTAGACAGCTTAGAATTAGCAGGTACCTTCATAGAATCTTTTCTCCTGGCAGGAGCAGCACCACAGTCACCATGTTCATGCCGCTGCTGGGGTGTGGCTACACCACGCTCTGCTGTAGGTAATGGCCGAACCGTGTCTTCCCCTGGCCTGTTCTGCTCTGGAGATGACAACAGCGACTGGTCAAGGATTACATCTGTGTCTTCCTGAATATCTTGGGTACTACTGCGTCTTTTCTTCCTCTTCTTTTTTGATCTTTTATTGTCATTGTTATCATGCATTTCAGGGGGAGGCAGCTCACATGCCTCATCCTCCTCAGGCAATTTTTCTTTTCTTTTCTTCTTAACAGATTTTTTTAAATAAACGTAATCAGCATTGAGCTCCTGACAATCAGTGCTATGATGATTTACTGTGACGTAAGTTACATCGCTTTGCTCATCCGTACTATCACTATACTTCTGCTTTCTTTTTCTCTTTTGGGAAGCATACTCTCCAGTTTCATTACGAATTTCATGTTCCAGTCCTACAGAAGAATTATCTAATGAATACTGTTGCTCCGCTCTCTTTTTTTTTGTTTTTTTCTTCTTTTTACAGCCTTCATCACTCTGTGCTGCTTGTTCTTCAAACAGCACTGGAGAAGCACAGCTGAGTCTTTCATCATTCTCATGGCTCTCCTTGTATTGTTTGTGGTTTTTTCTCTTCTTCTTCTTGAGAAAATTCTGAACCTGAAAATCATCTGCATTTGCTTCTTCTGTCATATTTTTTCTCATCTTAAATAATAAAGATACGAGTTTTACTCAAGTGCTATAATTTATGTACTGTTACACACTATTACACAGTACAAACAAAACCCACCCAAAACATTAAGATACTATAAAACTACTCAATATTCTCTCAGGAGCATACAATAAAGTTACTTACTTTTCAATCCAGCTAATTTTGTAAAGTGACTATGAAAAGGCAGTGCTTTCTTCATCAAACAGATGTGCATCACAGCTCTATTCAGCCTTAAAATTGCCTTCCTGTAACGACAAAGACACACTTTCACAACTATCGGCTTTAAGTTGCTTTTGAATAACTAAGCAATGACAGACTGCTTTCAGCACTGAAACAGCAACAAGCTGAAGTAATAAATATTAAACAGCACTAAAACCAAGTTCCCTAATTAGGAGCTTCTGACTGGCTTTGCCTATACTTCAGCAGGCCCAAGCCTAGCCGAGGTCCACCTGCTCCAATGGACTCTAGCCAGAATAAATCTATTCCTGAAAAATACGGAGTTACACAGAGCAGGCAAGAAGTATTTTTTAGCACATTTCTTAAGGCCAGCACGTACAAAGCACTTACAAAGCAACACTCCGTCATCTCTGAAGCACAGGACTCTGAATTATCTCCAACACAGTTTCCAGGGCTAACCGGTACCAGGCATCAACCTCCTCACCGCTGCCGGGAAGCGGCTGCCCTGAAACCTCTGGGGACAAACGCCGAGCCCCACAGCTCGGGGGGACAAACGCCGAACCCCGCCCCACGCCAACACGCCAAGGCCGCGGGCACGCCCAGGCTGGACAAGACCCCGCGTCACCCCCCCTGCGCGGAGGCACGTCCCACGGACCGGCTGGCCCGTCCGCCGTTACCCTCCGCCTCCTTCCGGGGGTACCGAGGGGGAACGGAACACCCGGAACAACTCCAGGCCTCTCGGTGGCAGCGGGGTGGGCCCTGTCTCTT
>NW_020799122.1:4883896-4946734 GCF_003259725.1 Athene cunicularia | reverse complement strand
GGCTGGGGGTGGTTCGGGACAGCATGTTGCGCAACCCGCTCATCCTCAAGGTGAGCCTCGGCGCCCCCCGGTCCCTCCCGGGCACCCCCACCCCGTATCCTAGCGCCGGTACCGGCGAACAGGACCCCAGGGTGGGGGGGAGGGTATCACGGTCCCCGCGGGAGCCGCAGCCACACAGCGAAAAAGTTTCCCGTTAAAGCACCTGAAAGGTGACAGCAATTGAAAACAGTTTTCCCCCCCAGTGTTATAGGACAAGGAGGGAAAAATGTGTTCTCTCACAGCTCCTTCGTGGTTTATCACCGTTAAACACCCGGTAGCCCCTGGATGGTGACAGGGAGCAGCATGGGATGGGTGGGTTTTTTTTTTCGGGTGTTTTTTCAATCAATAGCCCCACGACTTGAGGAGCTCTTGGGGACAGGGACCAAGATGTCACTGGGGCTGCTCTCTGCCAGACCCCCGCAGCAGAGGGGTGCTGGGGAGGGGGGACGCAAACTCTAACCGCCAAAATGAGGATTTTCATACTGGCAGGGGAGGTTACAGTCACTTCACAAACTCCTGACGCTTCTCATTTTACCAATTCCACGTGTATCCCCGTCCTGTGGCTAGGCTGAGCTCTGGGCGGGCCTTAGAAAGCTTCAGGCATCTCATTTCGGTTCCCTCCTGATCAACAGCCACAGAAAGTGGAGCTTTAACCCTTCACCTCCCCTCGAGTCGTGCGTGCCCCCCCTCCCCGCCCCAGCCGGCAGCTGAAGTACACCTCTCGTCCCCTGGATGGCACTCGCAGAATAGCTTCGTGCCCTAAACCAGCTCTTTCCGACCCCAGTCCCAGTCAGGGACACGCCGCCGGGCCGGTACTGACACCCCCACCCTCCCCAAGTGGCGAGGGGCCGGATCGTTGCTCGGAGGGTGCAGAGGGAGAGAAACGGCGGCTGCAGCCCCCGCCAGCCCCCCCCGCAGCGGGCTCCGAGCCGTTGGACCAGCTGCACTTTCCCTCTTCTCCTGGCGAGGGCAGCCAGTCCTGCTCAAACGCCGTCGTCGTTTTTCCACAGCAGCCAGCGGTGACATTTAAACCGCGGCTGCTCAGCCTCTGCTGCGGTAGTTACGCTCTTGAGTTCCCCCGGTAAGAGTACCCCGGCAGCGGCAGGCTTGGAAGTCGGCCATAAAATGTTGGCATTAGGAATATCACAGAAAATTTGAGTCTTGCAACACTGAACTTTTTTTTTTTTTTTTTTTTTTTTTCCTCCTCATAAAACTCTAAAAATCGATTTGGAAATCATATTAGGAAAGCAAAAGGGGGGGAAAAAAGTAGGTTGTGTGTCATAACTCAAAACCAGCTTCACTTCTTCAAATCCAAAACATCTACCTTCTGTCTTTTCTCTGGATCCTGTAAATTTGATAGGAAGTGGCAGTATCTTTGCTTCTAAGTGGGATTGGGACAAGATCTCCTCACCCAGCTGCCCCCTAGAAAGAGCTGGCATGGACAGGCATAGCGCAACCCACCTCGGGTGCACTGCTGGGGGGTCGGGAGGCAGCCCCACATCTCCCCCATCCCTCCAAACTGTTTCTGCCTTTCTTAGAAAAGTGTGCCAGTAAATACATTTTTAGGCAATTCATGAATATGAATCAGAAGAATATGTAATTATGTGGCACTTAAGGTACGATAAGGCATAATTGCAGGGGCTGGGTTGATCCTACTTATTTTCATGATGCATCTACATTCTTTAAATTAAAATAAGTATAAACCATCCATCGGCACCGTAAATCCCAGGTCTACGAGTGTAACGCTGGGGTCATCCTACAAAGGGTGGCTCCTCTCCTGTAGTGTGTATGTTGCAGGTAGGTTACATGTGGCCATTAAGATTATGTTGATTTACGTGGGAGTTTTGCCTGTCTGGATGGGAGCATTCGGCCGAGCGCTGCCTGTCCCTAGAGCTCAGTTGATGTCTTCTCCCCTTGGGTCCAGCAGTTTTCTCAGCCTCAGCTTTAAGGCTTCAGTATTTTCTCAGCGTAACTGGTGCAGAGCATCCCGGCAGGGGGAATTGGGAACAGTTATAAATCATGGGATGTTTTAATAAGACCCAATCTGGATTTCTGCTATCTGACCAGGTGAAACTCAAATTTGAGCAAGTTTTGAGAAAAAGTAGTGTTAAATTTTAGCATTCTGGACAACTTCTGTTCTTTCAGAGCTTCTTTACAGGAGGGTGTCCTTCACCCTGATCCAGCCAGTAAGGATGTAGAGATCTTCATTCACATGATGCAATTCCTTTTGTGTGAAGTAACTAGGCTATTAACAGGGATCATTTTACTCTTGGAACCAGCGGTAATTTCACCTCATGGTAAATTATATTGTAAAGTTTGTGCAATAAACTGCTGACCCCCCTGCCAACTGCCTTCCCACCTTGCCTCATGCCCCACCGAATGCTGAATTTACCAGGGTGTCCTCGGCTGCCAGGAGGTGACAGTGATGGGATGGCAGTTTACTGGACAAGTGCTGGCACTCGGGCAGTCCCGATCACTGGTGCACACACCAGTAGTGGCAAACTCACAGTGTCAGCCCTCTGCCACGTGTCCTCTTCATACTTCCAACTGCAGCTTGGGATCTCTTCCCCCTCCGGGGAAGGGACCAGGTATTTTGGAGAGAGTTGCCAAAGGGGATGGCCAGCAAGTCCCAACCCTCCTGCTCTGCAGTGCCACCTGAAAACCAAGGACATAAAGATGGTTTAGAAGAAAGGGACAAAAGGTTTTGAGACAACTGCTGCTTGGACAAGTGCTTCTGGCAGCCCTGGGAAGGCACTGAGGAACGCATAGCTCCAACAGCTGTCATTAAGGTTCACCCAACAGCAATACACAAGAACCTAAAACCTAGAAGCAATGAGTGGGATGCTTAGTCCCTGATCTTCCTCCAACTAGTCCCCAGAACCCTAGTGCAAGTGTGATCAACCTCCTACATCGCAGCAGCTAGCAACAGGATCTCCTACTTCCTCTCCCAGTTCTCTCACGTATCTTCTAAAGGAGGCATCACGTATTCAAAGGGAGACCACTGCACAGACCGAGTGACCCTCCTGCCTCAGCTCTGCCCAGCCCCATCCTCCTCCTCCTGCAATGTGTCTGCGCACACCGGCTATCACAGATTAAAAACATCATCTTTTCACAGAAAGATTTCTAGGGATCAATGCTCTATTTTTCTCTGGTAGAATATATGATGTGTTTTAATTAATCAAGGAATTAATTTAGTTTATCAATATATATTTGCTTGCAGCATAAAACTGAGGCAAGTATTTCATCTACTGATGCCAGTAAAAATCTGAGCAAAGCATTTTTGGTTTGTTTGTTTTTACCAGTAAAAGCCTTAGCCAAGCACTTTTCTCAGTACAAACTTACCAAAAACTACTGTGTTACAAAAATAAGCCGGCTATGGGCAGGGAACAAGACTTCTCTACGCTTAACCCTCAGCATGCCACACTCCAGGAAAAGTAGCCCACACCAGTTTGGTTACATTTGTATTAACATCTTTTGGATAATATGCCATAATTACATTCAACATATCACTGCCAAAGTCATTGTTGTCACCAGCCTGGAGCTGGTGGTGTGTGAAGGTAAATGGGAAGTCAGAGCTGCCAGACCCACACACCAAAGCATCCTCTTACCCGTTAAAGTGTGGCCAGGGGACACGCAGAGAGCAGGGAACTGCTCTCCGTGAAACACCTTCAGAGCTGAAAGGCATCCGACTCGCCTTCAGAGCCCCAACCGCAGCTCTCAACATTAAAAAGTTGTTTCAGAACTGGCAGTTCTGAGGAGGAGGATGGTGATGGTGCTTTGCTGGCCGGGAAAGGCTTGTGCCAGGTCTGAATCCAACTCGTCCAGGCTGCTGGAAAACCAGATTTAAAAACAGAAGTTTTCAGCACTGCTGGAATGCCCAATATTTGTTTTAAAAGCTTATTATTTACATGACGACTGGCTCTTTTTATTGGTCTGAATGCCAGGCCATTTAGGGTTCATTTTCCTAAGCTCTTTATCTCCAGCCCTGAGGGCTGGAATTGTTTCTTTTTTCAAAATAAGATTGAACAAGAGCTACAGGAAGGACTCGGGCAATAAAATTTCATCAGCTACAGTTTACCGAAGAATAATATATAATCCAAAAAACCTCACAAAACCACAGGAATTGGCACACTGATAGCTTTGGGGTTGGCAATTCTAGCAGAGGAAGGATTAACCAGGCCAGAGAGGCTGAACTGGCGTTTTTAGTGGAGGAAGGGGACACCTGGGAGCCTGCACCATGCCCAGGGAGAGCGGGTTGCTGTGGGTGACAGCAGGGCACCCATCAGGTGGCCGTGGGACTCCATCACCATGTGGGTACCAAGTAAAGGCAGAAATCTTTTTCCTTTCATGCCTACTGAACCTTATCATGAAGTATTTCTGAGCCACCTGACTTGTCACAGGGCAAAGCACTGCTGAGAGTTGTTGCAAACTCATTTTGGTTTCTGGAATAATCCATAGGAAGGGCAGCTGAGAAAAGCAAGTAGAGGCATTTTATCAAACTAAAATTGTGTCACATCATGGAAAAAAAAGCTCTAATTATGCAAGACACAAACATGGACAAATGCAGGGTGTGAAAAGGAATATTACAACTTCCAGTTGTAAAGTGCATGCATCACAAACATCTCTTGCAATTACTGAAAGGGCAGATTTTCCATCCATGAAGCTTTTAAGAGACCTGCATCGTGGCTGTAACAGGGCTTTTGCATCTGAATGTTGTGCTCAATCTTTGGGCCTTTAACCTTCACTTTCCTTCTTTCTTTTTTTTTTTTTTCTTTTTCTAATCTTCTCTCCAAATCTATTCATCTTTAGCTCTCCCTGCACTGCTGTAGCAAGGAGCCAAGGTGAACCTCAACTGATGCTCCCATCTTGCCAAGCCCTTTCTCAGGGCAGAGCTAGGATACACCACTCGCCTTTGCAATCCTCATCCACCTTTATGCAAGGACTGTTAGCCCACACAGGAAGGGAAGATGATAAAATAAAGGCTTCTTTACAAACATACCCGTCACTGGGGGTTCAGGGAGCGGCTGTACAAGCCATCACAAACCGTGCAGGCGGAGTGTCTGTGCCACGGCTGCACAACAGAAACCAAAATCATCCCCCCTCCACAGAGCACCTACGACCTGAGTGTGCCGAAGCAACGCGGGGCCCTGCGGTCTCTGTAGCACACCTCTGCTCTCCTCAAGCGACCTGAGGGGTCCACCACAGCCAGGATCTCACAACTTCCATGTTGGCCCAGAGCCCCAGGTGTGGCAAACACTGCTGACAGCATCACAGCCCTACAATACAGCTTTGGATAACTTCCCTCAGGTGTTAGCTTTGTTAATTTAAATAACTGTTGCCTTTCCTAATACATGCTCTCAGCTGTTTGGAATCAATGCGTCTATTGAAAACAGTCTGGGTAACAGATTTTAGCTCGGCTGTCTCAGGTGAATAACCCCTTAACACAGAGCAGAGTAGCCACAAGTACTGTGAGCTCTATTTGGAATAAGGTCATCTTTTATTTGGTGTTAATTATGCTGTTTACCTCAAATAACTACACGTGCTGAGCATCCTGCCTTCTGTGCTTGCTGCTTGGGGACGCTGAGGATTAATTAGTGTTTATGCAGCATTTTGTGTGCTTATTACTATTATTATTATATCACTACTACTATTACATTTTTGCAATCTAAGGCCAGTGTTGTGCTTTTAAAAAATGTATTCTGAAATGTCTACACAGTACAGCTCAATAATTCATTAGAGAAATAAACTAATGAAGGGCTGGTTAGTCAAATAATCATTAGGTTTGGTTCTCAGCTTTGTCTTGCCAATGCTCCGACTTCTAAGGGTTTTCTTCTCAGCATGAACTCATTTAAGATTTTAAATGAATTATTTGGTACACTAAAAATTAAACTCCTTATGAGCTTTAGTGCCCTCCCATATTTTGCACAGACACCACTGAAATAAATAAGGCATTTCCAAGAGGCAAGTAAACATTCTGCATGAATGTAAGTAGTGGGGTTTTTCTCCTGGTTATTTGAAGACAGGACTTAGGCTACAAACTGCCAGCTGTGATTCAGTGGACAGAGGGATGCCACCAGCAGCACCGGGCATTTGGAGCTGCTCACCCCCAAGATTGGCATGCAGAATGTAAAAGCAAGCAAAAGGGCATTTTGATCCTTTATGTGAACAAAACAATGCAAATTGGTGAGACTAATAAGCCCAGAAACATTACAAGGTGAATGCCTTTTATGTTCGTGAAAATCTTCTATGTTTATTTGTCTACTACAATGGAAATAAAGCTTCAAAGGCCCTTTGATTTAAAAGTGCATTATTGAAGTCAGCCAGCACAATAATAACCATTAGACCGAATTGCTGCATTATGACCCTAATAGCAGCGTTGTCATAGCAGAGAACATCTGTACAGACTCTTGCCTGAGTTGTTGGTGATATAAAAGCAGAAATTAAGCCAAAAGACGAGAGAATGTAGGCAGAATAGAAAAAAATAAAATGAGAAGAGGTCACAAATGGGTCCATGCACTCACAGTGCATCCAGAGCTGCAGCAGGCTATAAATTTTTATGATGAACCTAAAACTCAGCCTTTATTGTCTGAAAGATTTAAGAAACTTTGAGGGAGAGCCAACACCAGTTTATGGCATTGGCCACAAACCATGTTAAGCCAAGATACGATTTTCAGAACAATTCAAATCCAAGACAACGTGCAGAAAGTCAGGGGTATTCCAAATCTCCGTAACATGCCCTTAGCCACAAACCCTTTGCCAGAGCTGCACCAGAGACCCAGCTAAAACTGGTAAGAGCACAGGAATATCTCTGCCCTGTTTCCTCTCCGTCCTCAACTTCCCACTCGAACAGTAATTGTCCCTCCTTCTTTGGCACAAGAAAATGACCTGAGCATAGAGGAAAAGCTGGCAGAGGCTCAGTAAGGACCATCCTGGATAGGAAGGCGTCGAGCAGGCAACCGGTGGGCAGCTGCCCAAAGAAAAGGTGAAAATCTCTTCATTTTTAAACCTTTCCCACCATCATTTCCCCTCTTTTTGAGTGCTGCCTTGCAGGATATAGAGCAAACGAAGCACGTTCATGGCAATCACAGGGACCAACATTTTCAGTTCTGCATTTTTGCAAGTTTTTAGCCACACTTTCCCCAAGGGCAGATCGCTTTCCACGCAAATTCTTAGAGATGCTCTTATGCTTAATTATTGAATTTGAGAAGCCTTTGTCATCTTGCAGGGATTGTTTAGTTCTTGCTTGGCTGCTCACATTGTAAAGATTAGAGAGAACCTGCATTTGGAGGATATTTTCTTTTTTTATCCTCTGGAACTTTACAAAATAAATTACACTGACTTTTCTACTCACATTTATTTGAACTAGTATAGATAAATGAAAGTGGGACCCTATTACTAGTTTCCCAACAACAGCCTTTAAGAAAAACTTCACTATCAGGGGAAATATCTCTAGTCTGATTTTTTTTTTTTTTCTTTTTTTATGTCTGAAAATCTTACAAGTGAAATCTGATTAAAAATAATAGTGTAATTCCCAGGCTGGGGGTGGGGGGTGCAGAATCAGAAAAGCAAACACAGTGAACCTTCTATTGCTTAGTGAAGAGCTAACTAGGCTGAAAAATAAAGATGGTTTTAATCGTGAGCTTCGGGCTGCTCGCCCAGGTAGAAGAGCCCCTTTGTTTGCAGCACGCTTTTTAACTTCCCAACGTCCCTTTACATTTGGTCTCTCCGATCACCCTCCTGCTCGCTGCCCAGCCTCTCCCGTGGTTCCCAGGAGATACACCAGTCAGCTGGTCAGGAGGCGACTGTAACTACACTAATTACCATGTATTACGGTGTGTTAAGGCTCTAACACACGACGAAATGCAAGTTTCCCCGCGCCAGCGCGGCTGCATCCATCGCCGCGCTCTGCCCCTCCGTCCTCCCTCTCCGCAGTGCCACGGCGAGGGGCTGCCGTGCTACCTCTGCCGCCAGAATCAGGGAGCTAAAATTGTTATCAGATTAGCCCCAGCAATGAAAAGCACAGTCCCAGATCACACTCGCAGTTAGTTAGCATTTAGATAGGCTGGGACGGAGGTCTGTACAATAGGCATCAAAGCTGAACTCTTGGTGCAGCGAGAGGGATTAATTTCTTTAACCAACATGCCTGATCTGGCCTATCTCATTACCCTGCCTTGTCAGTGTCGATGTTAGATTTGATTGAAGATTATACCATTTAGGCCTTTCCCCTGTTTTCCACAGAAATCAGGCCTATTGAATTGCACATTCTTCCATGGGCCCCTGTCAATACTCAGTGGCCTGAGCCTCTAATTCTGCTTCATTTAAACTTCATCAACTTTTCCAATCAAGTGGAAGGATCTGAAATAGGCTCCGTAAGCAGAAAGGCCCTTTTTCCTTTTGTCAGATAATTTATTCTGTTTTCTCTTTCTCTCCCCCTTGCTTCCCCACCTCTTTCTCTTTTTCTTCTTTTCGCTCCCTTTCCCTGATGCTGAAAATGAGATTACAGTATTTAAATGACTATGATAATCAATCGGGGGACCTTGAGCCGAGATTGAGGTTAATTTTTCTTAGCAGAACAAAGAAGCGTGATGCCATCAGGGATTTGAAGGTGCAATCTGTGTTTCATGCTTGTATTCCTCCCCCCCCAACCCAAAACTGCAGTTTTAGGAGTCTTTTCTTGTTACTAACTAGGCAGTTGTTGTGATTTTTAAGAGGCAACCCCTAGGAGAGGAGAAATGTAATTTTGGGCTGATAAATAGCTAACGGCCCTCAATCGACAATTTTAATAGGAAAAAAAAAAATTCACTTACATGGTGTGACTGCAGATCTAATGAAAGTGCTATCATTGCCTTATTTATTTTAAATATACTCAGAATAATTTTCAGCAGTGCTACGAGTCGTCCTTCCAGCCCGCTCAGCAGAGTTGTGAACTTTTAACTGAATAACCCTCTTTCATCCAGCCACTCTTAGCAGCTTTCTTGGTTGCCTGGAAAAAGTGGAGACTTTTGTCATGATTTTGCTAATCAGAAATGGGATCACTTACGTTCATCTTAAAACCTGCACGGAAATGGCTTGTTAAGTCTTTAGATGATTTATTTTTGGTTGTAACACGCCAGCATTTGCTCACCTGGATCTTTCCCCTACCCTTCTCAGGAAGAGAGAAAGAGAAAAATATGCATTTCTTTGCTTCCATCCTAGCTGTCTTGTCAGTGCTGTTTTACATGCTGCCACCCAATGTTATCTTTTATTTGTGTCAGGAGAGAGGATTTGACAAGTTCAGTATACAATGTTCATTTGGCAAGGCAAATTTTTCATACCAATTTTGAGTAGAAAATGAAACCATCTTTCAACACAACGAGCAACATCATTTTTGGACAGACTTATTATGAGAAGAAGAATTGCAAAACTTTATTTCCCTGCACGATCCAAAAAAACCCTGGAAATGAGACATTTAAACAAAACAATAAATACATGTATGAATGTTTGAGGCCATCAGTTTGTTTTAGAAATAAAAAATAACCACCGGCTGCTGTCAGGTAGCTGTGGCCTCCTTTTTGTTAATCAGATGCTGCTGAAATTGGTTGCATCATAATGTAGCTTTGTTTCAAATCTTTTAAGCTGTCAGAAGATTGGGAAAGGCAGACCGACTTCAGAAGTTTGTCAGCATTCGCCAAGCAAAACAGTCATTAGTCGACAGCACGTAGGCTGAGGTTTGCAAAGATGCCCAGGGCCTGAGCAAGGGAGGGACTAGGGGCATTTCAAAGGGCTCTGGGTGCTTCACCTCCCTCCAGAATCCCAAATGTAACTTCTGGTGGTACTAAATACTCCAAACAATACAATTAATGGAAAAAAAATCTCATTATAAATTCTGCTGTCCCGTGTGTGTGTCACCAGTTACATGGGTACAGCAGATTCCTTGGGGATCAGGCTTTTGATTTTCACAGCCCCCCACTACAAAGGGCTTCTGGTCCGTGACAAGGACTTGATGGTGCAACTGCGTAGCGAGGACCCAGGGCAGTTAAATAAATATTTTCCAAGGAAGACCATGCATTGAAAAAGGGCTGTCAAACCTTCACTGGGTGACAAGTTCATTTTAGCTCCCAGGACCCCTGCAAGGTTGAGAGGTGCATCCTGAGAGCTGTGTAGGGCTGCATGTCCTCCATGTTCTGCAAGTCCACGGGAAACCTTAGCCTGTGATGGGAAATGGGATTTTTTTTGATGCCCCAGCTACGACCCTCTGTGAATTTTATCCCCAGCAAAAGAAGCAGCGGCCCCAAGATGCCTGTTCAACCCCACAGACTTGCAAGAAGCTGTGTTTGTCTCAGGCAGTGGTTTGCTCTAACAGTCTTCTCTCTTTAAGCAAATGTTGACTCACCACGGGGAAATTAAAACTCCATTAGACATCGCCACATTGTAGAGCAGACCCCATTACAGCGGTCGAGTTGCAATTAATTGGTTTCTTCAGATATTACTTAATTCTGGGAAGGCACAGATAGATGGGAAGGACAAGGCTGATCTAAACAATCATTTCCTAAAACAACATAATCTAAATAAACTAATGAAGTGATTACATAGTTATTAATCTAAATATAAGGAAGAGTCAAAGAAAATATTGGGTATATAACAATTTAGAGAAAACAGTAGAGTTAATACCGTTCTGGTTAGACTCATCATGAGGCAATCAGCATTTGTGCTTAGGGATGGATGCTGGTTTAGCAGATTAATTATATTTCATGCAAAAAACCTGCCGTTTCAAAGCATCCCTGCTTTTGTTCAGTCTGTTGTTCATGCTACTTAACTTTTCAACACATAGATGGAAGGGGCCACTGCAGGTTTGGGGATTGTTTTTTAACTAAGGTTAATTTTGGATTAGGAAACGTAGAACAAAATAACCATAAAAAGAGGTTCACTTTTGTGGACATGAAATAATTAGTCATTTGGAAATATTCTGGCACAGGGAGGGCCAGGGAGTCCCTCTGCAGAGAGGCAGAAGGGAGCTGCATGCTTGGGGAGCCCACTGCATCAGTGCCTTGGGTCCGTGGGGCTCCCAAGAGTGGTGCAGTATCCCCCCAGCCTGCTGCCAGCACAGGGAACAGATCCAGCCATCTCCCATGTAGCTCTTCTGTGCAAAGCTCATTCGCTTGCATTATCAGGGTGAGAAAGTATTTGGCTTCAGGAGAATAAATAACTAGGCCTTATAAGTCATTAAAAATGTATTACAAGAAAAATACAGTGCGGCTATAAATAGAAAACAAAGCAATTCCTATATAAACTTTTACCATGACTGTTACTGAGACTATTCATCACTGTCTGGTTTTAAGTGAGTTTAGCATCCATGATCTCTGGAGACTGATACCCCTTGAAGCTGCAGTTCTGCTCTGGCCCTGGCAGCCTCCGTAAGCCTCCCCCAGTGTTGATGATGAGCGTTTAGTGGCTCAGGTCTGTGACCTGCTCAGTGTCTCTGAGATGGGGGCAGAGGGGCTGGTCAGCCCCAAACTGGAACTTTGGTGGTTCCCCCCCCCTTTTTTTTAAAAAAAAAAAAAAAGTGGAAATATTTTACTTATTTCTAATTCAGTTACATCTGTGACAGTCTGACACGTAGCAGTTACTTCCACAAAAGATACTCTCCCTGCAAACCTCCACACATACAGATCTTTGACTTAATGTGAAATGAACTCTATGTAGCAATACATGAATCATTCAGTCGTACGTCATTACTGTCTTCCTTTTTGTTACTACTTAAACAGCAGTTCATGTAGGTGAAGTCAAGTATACCTGGCCATTTTTAAACCTTTCCTGAGGAATATGCACATTTTTTGAAGAAGCTGGTATGATCTCCACATTCTGCTTAGCGCTCCAAACAAAGTCAGGGCAAGCTTGCTTTCAGGGGGACATGAACTGCACTTTGTGTTTTCAGACTTCAATGTTAAGAGGTTTTGTCCTCTGGTCTGGTTTGGTTTTGTTTGGGTTTTTTTGGTTTGGTTTTTTTTTTGTCATGTCAAGCAATAAAGGGGGAAGAATTAGGTGGCTAATATACCTTACTGCTACTTGGCACCTACCAGCAAAGAGGAGAACTCAAAATTTCAGCTAACTTCAGCTGTGTGATGTTTTAACTTTAAAAAAAAAATCAAATCCTGACTGTGATCCCAACACGAAAACTCTGTGGTAGAGTACTTGCAGTGCTTAAACTCCTGTGTGTAGCTAATAGGTTGCTCCAAGGAAAAGACTGGGTTTCCTTGGCTGGACAGTGATGAACAATTAGAGATCACAGCACCCAGGTGTACTGAAGAGTCCCTAGTTACGTATTCAGGTCAGGGAAAGTAGGCCAGAGATCTACATGGTGAATCCTAATAGTCCGAGTTGTGGTTTCGTGGTGAGGAGGACATTTTGTGCAGTTTATGTCTTAAGAAATGTGATGTTTTCATCACTATTCTGTTGGACATGTGGTCCAGAAGGGAAATGTTCTGTTTATTTGCAAGACTACAAACTGGCCAGGGGCTGGAAGGCAATGTTCTGATCTTTGCAAGTGTTGGGGTGTTTAGGATCTGGGGTCACGCTGTCCTGTTTGTTTCCATTAATGTGTCTCTGACTCAGGAACTCTGCAAGAGGGCGAGAGCTCTTGGTTTGCATCTAATTCCTGATTGAAATGTAGTGACTCAAAACTAGTTTCAAAATAAGCGTGTGCACTGCAGTGGGGTCATTCACACGTTGCATGGGTGTGAGGGAGAGCAAAATTGCTCTTCTGCACAGACGTGTGCTCCGATCTGCACTCCCAGGCATGGAAACTGCTGGCTGTGAGGGTCTCTTAAACAGAACAGACCCATTGGGCTCATTTCTGCAAAAATGTGAAATTCAGCAAGCGATGACTGGAAAAAAGCAATTTCCTTTTCACGAAATGTGGGCATTTCACTTTGTTTTCATCCTAAACTCACAAGTACCTCTTCCTAAAATGCTTCCCCAGCCTTCCCCAGTTGGGGTCTCATTGCTCACCTCCCTCCTGCAAGGCTGTTAGCGTGCAGCAGTCCCTTTAATTTGGGATTTTAACAAGTATTTCTAAATACGTTGGAAAACCTGTGATCCTATCTACCATGTCTATCCTATCAGATGTGGTTCTGTGCTTTCAGTGCCTTGAAAACAAAGGGGAAGAAAGTTGAACACATGGTATCCTCAACTAGAAAGGGCCTCTCTGTAAGAGGATATTGAGTTGTTTTATAAAGCCCAATATTACGCTTGAATTATGCCTGAATAAGGAGAAAGAACATTGTTAAAGAGCCCTAAACATTGACCATAGTGGATCTTCTTTCTTCCAAACCCTTCAGTGGTGTTGTTTTTGGCTGTTAATGATTTGGTATTGTATTTATAAGCCGGCAGGGTAATCCAGAGAGCAGCAGGAGGGGCAGTTGCCTTAAATAAAGCTTTACAATGCTGCTAATTAAAATGATCCTTCCTCTCCCCGTGATGACTAATGAGACAGAAAGAAGAACCGGGGAGGGTTAATGAAAATGTTGCCATGAGATTCCCTATTTTTAATTGGTCTTTTTAATGTTTTAATCTTCTTTACAGTGTGGGGGTGGAGACAGAGAAATTTTCTTTCAGCCTTTCTTGTACCGTTCCAATAGGTTGTAACGCATGGCATTTGAAACGTGCATTTCTAGCTATATATTGAGTTGGTAACTGAAAGTCTGAGACGGAGCGTAGCCTTGAGATGGAAGAAGCAATTTTGGACTTAACTGAGAACAGAAACAAGAAACGTGAAACATGTTTTTAAGCTCAAGCTTCCAAAACTCCAAGGGAGCATTCGTACCCTGAGGACTGAGACTAAGATCTATTGTGAAGGATTGGCACTGACGCTCAATAGTATTTAGAGCTTTAGGTCGTGATGCTCTGTTAAAAGCAATATTTATCCCATGAGTATGTCACAGTTCACCTCAGATGTCAAGAATTCAATTAATATTCTATTTAATAGAACACACCATGACCTAACCTTTTAATACTCTTAGTGTGTCTGAGCCCTCCTTATTAGTGTCACGCTCTAACTTTCCTTCTCAGCTGATGCATCTAACAACAACTGGGATGGGGAAATTGGGAGCAAGGAGAGAAGGGAAGAGATTTAAATTACTTTTGGACCTCACTGTGAGGATTCAGCAGCTTTATCCCTTGTAAGACCCGGTTTGCAGGGGGTCAGCACACCCCACTTTCCCCATTTTTATGGGGTTGACATCTTGCGAGTTTCAATTTTCTATCAATTCAAAACCACAGAAGGCACTGGCAAATTTTTCATGGTTTGAGCCAGTCCAGTTTTTCACTGGAACAGTATTGCCCCTGCCTCAGACGGCATTATCAAACTTAGGGTCAGGGGAAACCATTCATGTGAGTAACACCTGCAGGGTTTTAAATCTTTGGCTTGAAATTTTGTCTGTGTACTGTGATGGTGGGTTATAAATACTCAGAGACTTTGAAATCAGCACTGCAGCAACAATTTCCCTGCATTGCATCTGAAAATGAGATCTCTTGAATGCATCATGATTTTTCAGTTCAGATTAGAAAATTACAGGACTCCTTCTGGCTTTGAGTCTATGAGTAAACAAGGCTGCCTTCTTCCCCCCCCCCTCGGTCACTAGCAGCAGTGCCACAGCAGCCCACCTCCACCCATTTGTGGCTGAAATCAGAGGTGCAGAACCAGATTTTGCCATCCTTGTGTCACCTCTAGTGGACTACTAGGAGAAAGCCATAAAAACACAGTCAATTGTGCATTTCAGATCTTGTGAAATAGAAGACAGGCTTAGCAATCAGACCATTTTTATATCTAGCTTTTTTTAAAAAAAAAAAAAGAATTAATTTTTAAAATACCTAATTAGGATCTGTTTCAGCCCCACACCTTTCCTGTGCAAGACCTGCATAATGAAAGCATTAGAAACGGAAGGAGACTGAAAGGGAGTGTTTTAAATTATTCTGTATCGTGTAGCCTTCACGTTATGAGATGTACTGAAGAGCAAAGGCTTTTTTTAAGGCAGCATTTCCCCGACTCCAACGAGGCGGGTAGGATGGGGTTAGCACGGTAGAGAACACCTGCCTGCAGCTGGGAGGGGGCCACGCTATTACCACACCTGTGATTTCAGTAAGATTTGTTGGGAAGATCAACCAATAAATATAGAGTCTGTACCGCAGCTCCTTAGAGTGGGAGGAAGAACAGACATTGTGCCAGATATTTTCATGCAACTATATTCATTATTTATGCAGAAGAAGAGATATTTCAGGAAAACAGAGCTGAACCATGAGTGACAAGGTATCTTTCCAGAGCGCAGGGTGCAGGAAAATTGCACTGAGGTTGACAGCTTTTTAATGTAGAGTCTCTATTTCACTGAATTACTGCATGTTGGCATTTCGAAAGTACAAGATGACCTATTTATTAGCTGTGAATCAAACAGAAATTACATGCTAGAAAATAAAAAAGTTGTATGTTTCTTCCAGCTGGTAAGATGCTTATCCTAGAGAAATAATATATACGTAAAAGAAAACCTGCAAACAAAGGATCATCAATCACAAGGCACTAAATTTAATGTCATAGGACCTATATTAATCTTGTAATATTGCAATCATATGTGCTTGTTCCCTTACATGTGATGTAATATTAAATGTATATGTGTCATAATACTTTAAAATTTCACTGTCCTTGCTCCGCTTAGGCTCCTATCATCCTCTTCCCTTCTGAAGAGGAAATACTGGCTTGCAAACTTGGCTCCAACAAAAACATGTATCCTAGAGCAACACAATATAGCTCCGAGATCAAGCTTTCCATATTCCTAGCTGACCTCTTCAGGCTTGTGCCCTCTCCATGTACAGGTGGAGTTCGGAGATGTCCCCAGTTTGGGGATGCCAGGCTGTCTAGTCCTGCCTCTCAGTACATGCAGTTCTTTTAGCTCCCAGAATCCTAACCAAGCTTGAGCAAGAGCTGCCCAACATCACCTGTAGTGCCGAAAGCAGCAAGTTAGGAAGGGAGAATGTAATTGCTGTGACCAGCAGTAACGGACTATTTTATACAATATGAAATACCATGTTGCTATGCCACTGGATCTTCCAAATCCAGTAATCTTGGAAATTCCATCTGCAATTCACTTATGTAGAGGGGTTCCTACAACAAGTGGAAAAGGCAGGTGAACATCACCCATCCTATGTCTCTCAGTCACACATGGATATGCTTTTATCATCCATCTAATTGATGCAAAAACCCCTGGAAATACTACTAATGATGCTGTATTTCATTATTTCATTAGAGATGGCATCAGCCCATGGCTTTCAGCCAATACTTGTGGGTCAGCAGTAGCGGGTGAATCTCAGAGCCTTGGTTCTGGAGCAGTCTTTCACAGTCCACCACTAGAAAAGCAGCCGTTGCTCAAAGCATGCTGTTTACTGCTGCTTTAAAAGTGTAACAGAGGCACAGCCAGCCCTGGAGCGTCTCTATGATGTCATGAAAGAGTAGGAATTTACCCACAGCTTCCAGTACAGGGAAACCACAGGTTTCTCTATGAATATCAATGTACAGTAGAAACTAAGCACCACAGGCACGTGTCTGAGCCTGGAAGGAGAAGGAGATGTCCTCTCCTGGCCCCTCTTTGCCTTCTTGCTTGTAAATGGGCAGTGCCAGAACCTCAGGAGGAAGGCAACCAGCTACAAAACTAAATACTAGAAACTGCGGGGCCATGCAGATGGAGCATTTCCCTGGGGGAAAGGCAAAAGCAGGAGGAAAAGCTGCTAAAAGTAGTAGCCCTGCAATTTGCCAGAGAGGAAAATGCCGCATGTGAAGGAAATCCCCTTACAAAGCACAGCTTGTCATTTGGAGGGTGGAAATCCCACTTTCCCTGGGAACTTTAATATTTAGGAACTTAACAAAGGACCAGAAAGAAAAAGCTAAAATTGTTGGATTTGACAAGTGACATTCAAATGAAGATGGAACAAGTTTCTGCCTTCTCTTCCCATGTCTTCTTACGTAAACAATTTAAGAGGTAAATTGCAGGAGCAGATGTCCAAGCCCAAACCTAGAGTTTATTATTAAATATTAAATACATTCATAAAGCTGTATTTCATATATCTTTTAGCTCAGGAAGTAAATAGTTTTATTTTCCATTTTTGAGTCCAAGTACCACAACGATCAGTATGAAAAGTAATCCCCCCACAAAAAAAAGGCCAACGCATGGAATATGAAAGAGTGTAGAGAATTGTTCAAGAGAGACGTAGACACACACAGCTGCTATAAGTATGCAAGAGTATAGAAGGAATAATCTGATGTACAGATTGATGCAGGCTACCAGCAGTCTATAAATACAAAAATCTGCAGTATCACAGTGAGTAGATGGCCTCATTTCCTCCCTTCCTCAATCCCTCCTGTTCCCCTACCCTCTGTAGCAAGAGCACAAAGTCTGGGTGTCTTACTGCATGGCCTGGATGTTGTTTTCCCCATCAGAGCGGCAGGCTTTGTAGGGAAGATGAAATGATTGCTGACTCTTTTCTTCTCTTCTCATTAAGTTTGTTTACATTGTGGACCACTGAGGCTTCACTGGCTTTGTGTCTCATGTACTCTGCTTTGAGAATCCCCAGCATTCATAAAAGTGAAGCCAGCTAAACCTGCACAACTCTTAGATTACTTAGAAAAGTCCAGTATGAACTTTTATCACATATGCATCGTTTTTCTTTAAAAAAAAAAAAACAAACTGAAAACTACAAATTGGCTCTGCAGAAAGAAGATTGCCGATAGGTTTATCCTTAGACCTGGAGGTGATTGTACCCAAACCCATTCTGGACCAGCAGCCTGCAGAATCAGGGCTCCGTTGTACCCCAGTGACTATGGCCAAGATCACCAAACTCATCCTGACTTTGCAGTAACCTAACAAGCACTTGACCCATGTCCTGAAGAGGGCAATGAGCAATAACCTCCCAAAACAATTATCATTGCTGCTAATCCATCCGTGTGGCAGGGAAGGGGAGGACAGCGTTAAAAACTGCTGGTCCAGCTGACGACCCCAGAAGGAAATGAAGAGAAAGAAAAATATTACAAAATTCCTGTTGGCTTACCTGAAACCTGTTAGCAGAGGCACGTGGTGAACTTTATAACTGCACCTTTGGCTCTGCCACTTTGCCCTTCTGAGACCGCAAAGCAGTGTCTTTCACCAGCCTTAAATTCAAATCAGCTTTGCAATTAAGCACTGCTTTGATATATATGGAGATATATATTCTATCAATATAATTTTAAGACTTATCAGTATAGTGTCTACTTCCTCACCATAGCTGGGAAAAGAGTATTTTTTAAATACATGCTGATCCAAGTAATTTGCAATAGAAGCAGGGCAGTTATCTCAGTGTTGCACATTCATTCCAAGTTAACACATAAGATATCTTTGGGAGAAAAAAAAATAATCTATACATTAGAAATATTTAATTGACCACTTGATATTATTCCAATCCCTCTGTGTTGAATCCTGAATGGTAAAACTTAACATGACTCTTTTTTGCTTGAATTATCCTCCTGCTCTTGCATATATACAAGCTACGTGCTGTAATGCAAGACTCATACATTCGTCTTAGTAATTTATCTCATTTCCTTTGGAATGGTGTCCCTCAGTGGCTCAGAGAAAGTGGAGCGGTTGTTTTAATAGATTTGAGTTTTATCTGCCTCTCTATTTGCAGCAGGGCATAATAATAATAAATTATGATACTAATAAGTAGGTTGTGCAGAATGGACTACAGTGGTACCACTTCCCTCCCCCTCCAAAAAAGTAATTTATGGGTACATTCTTGTGACTTTAGGGGTGTAATAAATTATCAGGGTTCGTTTTTCCATCCAATTTGAGGCAGTGCAGCTGTGTTTTGCAAGCAATAAACTCTCTTGTTGTATTTCTTAGCTAAGCACTGAAAAACACAGTGTGATTTTTTTTCCTTCCCTTCCCAATTATTGTTGCAACGCCTGGTAGCTTCTCTGTAGTTAAGGGTTTGCCAGTGCTTCTATTATAAACCACAATTTTCAGGGGCCTATAACTTTGCTCTTTTAAATCATAGAGGGCTAGAACTCGGTGTACATCTCTGTCAATCTATATGCTTTTTTAACTGAGGAAAAAAGCAAATTTTTCCTGGAGTCCAGAACTTCCAAATTGGAGCCATGTGTGGAAGTCAGAGACACATGGGTGCGAGTAGCTGGTAATGCTTGGATGCCTCTTCAGCTCCTGAAAAGCCTATGAGTGCCTCTTATTTTGGACACATCTTGGGGTAGTATTTGAGCCTTAATTAATTTTTGGCGCAGTGGACAGGGAGGGTAGCACCGTGTGCCACTGTGTTGCCAGAGGTTTGGGGATCAAGTATGAGTCAGCCATTTGCAGAAACTCCCTCCTTAAAGGTGATGCCCTGCCATTGAGTGCTGGCCCAGTGGTTCAACATGCTGAAAATACAGGTGTAAAGAAAACTGCAGCCGTTCACCCTTCCCAAGCACCAGCCTGCAGTCTTAGCTGACCGTACTGACCAAAATACTGTCACAGGGTCTCTGAATTCAAGGAGAGGTTAAAGAGTCTTTGTGAACCTGGTTCCCATTCCCGATACTTTCCCTCTTTGCATTCATCCTGACATGAGCAAATGTCAAAGAAGGAAGGAAGAAAATGAGAAGATTCAACAGCACCACTAGAACTGTACAATCTCTCTACAGCAACCTTGGAGACCTGGGGCTGGGAGGTACAGTACATATTCAGCTCTGCCAGAAAATGGTGCATTCCTTCCCCTCTGCAAAATCATGGAGAAAACAAACAAACAAACAAAAACCCAAACCACCTGGTTTTCTAATACTGTTTTGTACAGGTACAATTATGTCCCGCCTGTATCGCACAAGCACTGCTCTGCAATAGGGCACCAAACACCTTCTAGCACAAGGGAGTAAACTGAGAGCGGAGTAAAAATTACTCTGGGTTTCCAGGGTGTTCTTAGGGGGGAGCATTGTGGCAGGGAAGGAGCAGCTCACAGCCCCTTTGTGCAGGCTGCTATTCCAGCTGCTCTCATATCAGGCCGTACAGCACTGCCAGACTAATGCTGCTGCTAAAGCAGCCTTCTACGTGATCAGCAATTAAGCTGTGAAGTCAGCCCCTTAATATTATGTTAACATAGTTCAGTATATTAAATGTAAAACAAGTCATAATTTTTAAAGGTACCTCGGCTTACTGAGTTTAAATGAAGGCGGCAGTAGGACTATCACAGCCATATGCAAATCACCTGCATTTTAAAGCTAACAATAGATTTTGCTTTATTGTTTTGGCATTTAACGAGTGGGAAAATAATAAATTAAGCCACATGGGGAATCCCTGGTGCTTTTACAAACTGAAGCAGTGCCCATTTGGAGAGAGAACATTCCCCATTTTTCTCCCTAGCTGCATTTCTCTTAACCCACCATCTTATTAAAGCTTATAGGGCAAAATTCTCCTCTCATATTCCTCTGGCAGCTCTTAGTCCACATTCAGCTCTCCCTACCTTCCTAGCTGTCTTTCATCCTGTGAGCTTTCTCTGCAGACAGCAAACAGAAGAAGAGTAAAGACTGGCTGGGCCATAGGGAGTCAGAAGAAAGATGTTGTCATAGTTTTAGGAGGGTTACAATAGCTATTAGAGCATGGACAGCTTTTTCTGCCTGTTGTAGGCAGGGATGCAGTCAACAGCTACCAGTGCAAGGTCTATGGAAGAGGTGGCTGTGTTAGGTTCTGGTCAGCAGTAAGCAGGATCCATGCAGTGAAAATAATAGGGCCTCTGCAGCTGCCTGGTGTGCCCCCATGCCAGGTCCCAGCTACGACATCAGTGTCAGACTCATGGCTCAGTGGAGCGGTGTTTGCCTGGGGCTATATAGTCAAAAGAAGGAAGGGGATGAACATCTTAGCAAGATGATCTCTCTGGTTTGAAGCATTTTGAATAGGTTGTTAGATCCAGTCGCAAAAAAAAAAAAAAAAAAAAAAAAGCAGCACGTGGTATTTTCATTTTAACTCACTCAGCTCTTGCTGATCAAAGCCCTGAGCCAAAAGTCAGGCTCAGCTGTGAGGATTATAGACTATCTCAAGGTAAAAGAGACCATAAAGATTATAAGGATCTCAGTCACCTTAGACTGATGGAATGGGCAGGTGCTGATCTTGCAAATGGCCACATTTAGTGCTCTTATCAGCAGTCATGAAATGGAGCTGAAGACAGATCACATCATACGTGTTCACTCTTGAACGCCATCCTAGATGTGTCTTCTCCAGGCCATGTTTTTACAAGTCACCAAAAGGAAAATACACTGCTTCATTGCCCACGCTGCTCCTTTGTGTGGCAAGCACAGACGTTCCTCGTGCAGAGCAGACACGCAAGTACGTTCAACATGCTCTTGCTTCCTGTGGTATCTGCGAGAAGAATGAGTTATACGTGTCCAGAAAGGTATCCCTGCACCTGCGTTCCCCCAGGCACACTTTTACCAACGCCAAAAGATGCAACAGAAATCAGGAACCGAGGTAAACCAGCCAACCTAAAGTTAACACAACACGGCAGCATTGACTGGCAGCGGAAAACTGCCAGCGAGAGTGAAAATTTAAACAAGGCAAACAGGAGTGTAGAGAAAACACTTTGAATGGAAACCTGCAAACCTCAGACAAGTTTGGAACATGCCTAGGGATAATTCATCAGCTTCCATCTCCTGGCTCTGTACAATCTCTTAGAAAAGCCCATGCAGTCTTGCTGCACATGTCTGTTTTCCATCAAATCTGCTGTTTGTCCTATTCGATGCATTTCATTTGTTGTGTATAACATTTGCACTTACATAAGCGCTACATGGGGAAATTGTAGCTAGAAGGTTTGTGCAGCCCTCTGAATATACGAAGTGCTGCTCAAGGATTATGGATATTTTCATAATAATTCTCCACCACTGCCTATGTTTGAAGTCAGGGATGTCTGGTGGCTGAACTAGACAAGCAGAACACACGCAAAAGCCCAATTAGCTGCTTACTGCTCTTAGAGCTCTTACAAACACTAATGCATTAATCATTGTAAAACTAAGAGATGAGCATTGTTCTGTACCCCTGGGTCAGTTCAGTCGGGATGTAACTTGACTGACGCTGAGAGTTCCATGACGAATCTTGTCCGTTCATCCCCACTGTGCAGGAGAGGAAACAGAAACAAAGGCAGAGCACCTCACGAGCCGCCTTGATCTCAGCCCACAATGTCCCTTTGTAAAACCTGACCAAGTCTCAGCTCAGGAACAAGCACATCCTAGGCTCGGGTCCAGCTGAGCATCGATCCTCCATGCAATGCTTTCTGTTTATGCTGTTAGAAAATCTAGATACTGCTTGAAAGATGGAAAGTCTAAAAATGACACCAGAATAGACAGGGAAGGGCTAAACAGCAACATAAGTGTTTGGTTCTGTAAGAGATGCACAAACACACAAAAGCAACTGGCTCTAGGAAGAGCTTTTCAGATTACTTGAAAGTCTCTTAAAAAAATTGATTAAAATACAGATTCTCCCTATTATTTTTCAATAATAGAAGTGCAGCACAGAACAACTCACTAGTGCCACAAACTACTTTTTCATTTCTGTTTTTGTTTCATGCTTCAATATCTTCTTCCAGCTGCTCATGTCTCCTTTTCCTTCTCCTCCCTTTGATCTATTAGTTTTCCCCAGAAATGGGGTTTATAAATCATTGTAATGCAGCCCTGGGAAAGACGGTGCTTAGTGCAGGGAGAAATACATTGCAGCTAACAGCCACGGCAGGGAGGAAAACTCTCACCTCGTAGTGGGGCTTTGGCGACAGGTTACTGATGGCGCTGGGTTATTTTATGTCTGCATTCGTGCCATCAGGGGCAAGGCCGCAGGGAGCGCTGCCTGTACCCCCTTTGCAATATTTCAAGCTTCCTTCTGCAGGCAAAAACAAACTGCTCAGGGACTCGCCAGGGAAAGGGGGGAGGAAAAATTGCTAGAAGAAGGGGAGGGTAGGCAGGACAGGTGGGGATGGATCACTTAGTTCCTGCTTTTGCACGATTGCATCTTTTTAAAAAGAGCCGTTTGTCTCTAACGCACCCTGAAAAGATGCAAATTTCATGCAAGTCCCATCTATTGGCAGCAGTGGCAGGATCCAGCTCACCCATGAAGATTTCCACCCCTTTGTGCCAAAGCTTTTGTGTTCCCATTTTGCACTTGGGAAACTGTTGCTGGAGGCCAGTGGGCACGGCTGACCCTGGCACCGGGGCCCCCTCTGGCACTGCCATGTTTGACCCCCAGGAGAGAGGACACAGCTGGTGTTCAAAAATCTTTTTGTGCTTGAAACCTAAGATTTGGGCTTCTTTTTCCAGTCAGGCTTTTAAAAGTTGGCTACAATGTTGGCTACATCTAAAATGTGAAGCTGGGAGCAGTGCAAGGCTGGGCAGCAGGTTACTGAGCAATCTCAAAACAACCTTTCCAGGTCAAGTTGGTGGAAGGGCTGCTGTAGTGTTTGTGGCATGACACTGTGGCCAGCCTGGGGTGAAGGTCTGAACGTCTCCCCAGCAAGGGGGGGTTCCCCTAAGTTCCCTCCTGAGAACAAGGGTTAGTCTTAAATGCAGAAAACCCAACGTCATCATACCGCCAGTGACACAAACCTCTGTCAGCAGAGGTTTAGGTACTTCTCTCCTGCCCTGGAGTGCAGCATGGATTAGGGGAACCTATCACCAGCCCAATTTAATTAGGGAGGAAATCTTCATAACCTCCTAAGAGCAGCACAATCACACACAAGCTACAGGCTCTTTGAAGCACTTGCTGTGTTTTTAGGATCACCAGCTCCTAATAAGACTACTCCAGGCAGACACACCATCCTTTAGTTTCGAGAGCACACAAAAGAGACACCATGCTGGAATCTTACCTCTATCTTTAACAAAGCATTACCCCCTCCTCACCCTCTTCCCCATAATTGCCTTGTTATTGTCATTGGTGCCATTGTTCATTGGCTCGGCCATAGAGAGGCCCGAGGGAGCACTTCTGCCTTAGCTAAACCAATATCTCCTGCAATAACCCCCCGCAGTTTCCCCTTTGCTATCCCATGTTGAATAAATCCTCCATCTCTGTTTGCTGAATGATCATAAAGATATGATTGAAGTTTCAGATTTATGGTTTCCTTCGAATCGAGGAGCAACTCCAATAATGCCAGAGCCTGTTTGCTGACTGCTTTTGACAGGATATATGTAAAGGGAGATTTGTAAGAGCAGAAACAGGAATGCAAAGATTAAAGCAAAGTATTTTCTAGACATGCAGTGCACACATATGCAGTCATGTGTAGGGGCTGAATTCACACACATGCTTCCAGAGCATCCTCCGTGCAAGGACCTCACTGTGGTTCCCAAGCACCCTGCAAAGCAAAGTGTGCACACAATATTTTATTCTAGCAGCAAATCTGTCTTGAGTAACCACACAAGGGACCCACACGAATTGGTTGCCTAGTAAAGGAGGATCCTAACTGAAGAACTCACACAACCGTACTGAAAACTACTCTAAAGTGGTTGCTGAAGGCTGGGAGAGGGCTGTACATTAAGGTGGTCCTTACTGTCAGCTTCACTCTCCATATCCCATGAGTTCCCTCTGAGTTGTGTCAGTGCAATCCTCTGGGTGCCCAGGATGCTCTTTGGAGAGTGCAGAGAAACCCTCTTGCTCCTACGGGAGAACATCCCAGCCGTTTCGTTTCCTCTGATCAAAACACCAACATCCAAACAAGCAGCCGAAGGGGCATTACGCTTACAGGCAAAAGCAGCTGCCTCCCGAGGACATCCAGAGCTGCACTTCCCCGTTAAGGCAACAGCTTCCAAGAGCAAACCCAGGGAATCTGGGCCACGATCGTGAACTTCAAGCTGGGGATGGCTATCATCTTCCCCAGTGCTGTTGTGTTGGCCTGGGTGTCAAACCCCCCCTTTCCCCATCAGCCCATCCCAGCAGCATTTGGTGAGCCATTTCTGTCATACAGCTCTGCCCCAGGAATGGGAACCACACACCGCGGGGCACATCGCTATTCAGATTCAGGTCAATATTCATCTTTATGAATAAGCCACCACAAAGCTGCAGTGAAATCAAAGTTTGTGACTTTGGTGCCAAAACCTGAGCAGAGTATCCAAAATGCATTCCCTCCAGCCCTGTGGCTGCAGCACGTTCGCTTTTCCCTGTTTCACAGTCATTTATGCTCATTCTCATTTCAACAAAAACCCATAAAACTCTTATAGCACGATGCAGTCCTAAATTAAATGCACTTTAACATCCCTATATAACAAGGGAGTCTTTGCTCTTCTAAATTAATGCATGTAGCTGAGAAGGGGACCTTTCCTGGAAAATTTATTCCGCTGTATTTGGAGACAGAAAACCCCACCTCATTCCACCTTCTCTGAGAGCAAAGATTATTTTGTGTGTTATAATGAGGAATTTGTAATAACGAGAGTGTTGTGTGTTAGACTAACTACGAAGCGAACAACAGAAAAGAAGACTTCTGTGAACAGCAGTGTTTGTGTGATGTATGGTAATATTTTTCCTCAGTGCATTACAAAAGAAAAAAGCAAGATAAAAATATCTTCCATTTTCTCCCTAATTTGTAGTTTTCTGGTGTTAGCAAGGCTTATAAGACACATGCTCCCAATTAGCTGCTCCTCTTAATTTAAATGCTTCATAAATTATCTCCTGCGCTTGTGGATTATCACTTCATAATGCGAGTTAGCATTTAAATAAATAGCTGCGATGTAGGAAATTAGAGAGGTTTACAGTCTGAGGCAGCAGCATAATGAAGGAAAATACCACAGCAGCTGAACAGGGGTTGGGAGAGATGTGATGAGACAGAGATTTTTTTTTCCCTTTACCTTTTAGCAACCAAATTTGGACTGCAGCAGGGAAAATATGGGTCAGAACTCCAGCAGAGCAGGAACCTTTTGTAATGGCTGAGCACAAAGGAAACACAGAGAATTCTTAAGCACGTAAAACATCCGATTTAGCAAATATGATGCAATTATGAAGTGACTTTTTGGAGCCAACTCTTGGTTGCCTCACAAGGTAGCCCCTTTGAAAGCAATTGGGCTACTCGTGTACGTCACCTCGTCAGTATCTGACCCCTTATGTTCTACCCTTTCAAAAAAATAGAGGACCAGAGAGAAAAGCAATAGAACAAAACAGAGCTGAGAGCTGAGACTGCGTCGAGAAAATTTGGTGGGGAAAGCAATGAAGGAGTGAGATGTAGGATTATGGGGAATTTTAGAAATAGATATCTTTCAAAGACGACGAGCATCAATTTGTAAGCCAGATAACTCTTGTCATGTTTTTAGCACCATTAATAAGATCATTAATAAGGCAACAATAGTTTTTAACCATTGGCAGCAACTTGCCAGTGCTATTTCAGCCTAGTTTCACAATTATTCTCATAAATGTAGAAAATTAGGAAGGCAGGGCAGAGGAAAACCTCATGACAACTCCTTGGGGGACTGAGGCTCTCTCCAGTGCTTGCTGGTCTTGCCTTTGGTGTCATTGCTTCTTTTTCTGCCACAGGAGAAAACTCTGGGCAAGATCCTACAGCAGTCAATCACACTTGACTGCCACTGACTTCTTTGGGAGCTGAAGACATAAAGGCATTAGTGGGTTCAGGACCCTTTGGTGTTTGTCTTGCAGAGAGCCCAAGGTTGAGCACTGCAGCTCTCAGGGAAGTTCAGCTATTACAGCTCCCTCCTTGCTCATACACAGAAGCCCCAGCGTGTCAAAATCATGGATATTTTTTAAAAAACACATGAAAATCATAGAAGCCTTGACAGCCTTGACCAAAGTCCAGCCTTAGGCAGGAGTAAAATTATTAGTTACCTTATTTCCCAGAGAAAGTCTGACACATTAGGATTTCACAGTAACTGGCTGTAAATGTAATGGGCAGGGTGTGATTTTGCTCACTAGGTTTTGCAGTTAAATTTCAGCATGTTGAATACATTTTGCTGTAGGACAGAGCAAATGATTCAGGCAGATTCTTGCATTAGCACAAGACCCTCTGTGCTTAATGGGAGTTCTGTCTAACTGACAGCACAATTTGGGTCTTCATTGTATTTAATATACTTCAAGAGCGGGGGTCAAATTGTCTCGTCATTTACATCCATACAACCCTGCTAATCCCAGGAGAACTGCGGAGTGGAAGCTCAGGACAACCTGTAACCGACTCAATTTTCTCTGCTTAGCACCTTCCAGTTAATTTTTCTAGCAATGTGCCCCAAAATGCTCTTTGTTACAATCCCAGTTCTTCCCACATCGATAGGGCTGAACATGGGCGACTGGACTGAAATCTGTTGGAAGATTTCTACCTGGACCCCTCCTCAGGACACACTGGTCGTGTCTTTGCCTGTTGCTTGGATAGGATGCAGTTCACCCCGCTGAGAGTTCAAGGCAGCACAGCAGGATCCCAGTTTCATCCTATAATTTTCTATTCCAACACGCAGCATTTTGAAGGTGAGAAAGGGATTCATCCTACTCCAATCAACATCCGAAGGGGTACAGAAGCTCTTCATCCCTCAGAGTTTCCAGGCAGAAAAAGAAAAGTTGTGGGCCAAACCGCACCTGTGCTTACAGCTCTGCAGTGGCTCTGTCCTCTGCGCCATATCTGCATCACTATTACCATCACTTCGTCTTCTGCACCGAGCAGTGGATAGCCACAGGTGCTATTGGCTGCCTCTGTGCTTAGAGCCTGATAAACCTCTATTTTGCTGGAGTATGAGGAGACAGAAACCAACTCTTCTGTCCTAACTTCAAGGGCTCTTTAAGAAAAACCTGGCAGATATGTTGGGTGCTGAATGCAGGAGATAAGACTGAAAACCCCAGGACTAGATTCCTTCAGTGAGATGGTGCCACTTTTTACAGAATCACCATTTATTCTAAAAGGGCATTTTAAATAATAAAATTGGAAGCTGTGCATACATCTTTCCAACAGATCTACTAATCATATTTCTTCAAATTTTATATCCCTGACCCTTGTAAAGGGATTGCAAGGAAGGCGTTTTTTAAGCTGCATTTTAATAAGTCAATATGAAAGCTCAAAATTATTTAAAGCTTCTTAAATAGGATTATATTTGATTTCTTGTGGGAATAGTGGGGGATAGTCTAGTAAAGACATTCTGTCCTGCTGAGGTTTTATTACATTAAAGAAACAGCATCCTTTTTTAACAGCAAAAACTTTATCTATTCTCTAATGAAACTGGAGATTATTCTGTACATGAGATGTCTGAAGTTGGTGAGTTCCTGCATCTGTGATCAGAGTTTCTCCTTGAGTGAAAGCAGAGAGATTCCCAAACCAGAGGTTTGCACAATTAACAAGTTGTCTGTTAGTCTGAAATACTTGAATATTTTCTTCTAGGAGGTACCACAAGTGTATTTTCAGGAAAATTCTGCTGTGAAATAACAGGTAGCTCTCAAGACAGACAGGGATTGAATTTGGCCCTAATAATCAGAGGTCTGTGCCACAAGGGAATTATTTTGCTATACAGGGAATGCAGCCACATTCAGTCTGCTGGAATTCAAGGCCCACGGTCACTTGCTTTCAGCCCCTTTAATGTCACTGTGGCTTATATGGTTGCTATGCTGGCAGCATTTAGCCTAATGTGTTCTAAAACACCCAAAGAAATTCAGGAGGAGAAAATTAATACTACCTGTATGGAGTTGGAGGAGCTGCAGAAAGTTACATGGTGTAAACAGCAGCTTCACTAAGTTGAGTTGTGCTGGACGTAATCTGGGACAACATCTGGCCTTGAGAACATAAGGGGATTTTTCTTGAAGTAGCAGATGGGGAGGTTTATAGAACAGGTATTACTAAGGAAGAAGCACAGAGAAAAGGTCATAACTGCTGGAAGAAGACAGAAACTTAAAAAAAAAATTGTCCCATCTCTTTAACATTGAGGGAATGTTCTGTCTCATCCTCAAATAACCCACATCCTGCTCCCAGCTAAACCTCAGTGCTCCCACTGAAGCCAACAGACACCGAGCAAAAGCATTCCCTGGCAGAATTTGACTTCAGGGTTTGCAACGCGGTGGGTATCCCCAAGGCTGTGCTTCTCTGGGAAATTACAACCCCTCTACACCCTTCCCAGCCACTCTCTGGACACCCCACATCTCTCTGAGGAGTCACATGCAAAGATGTTAAAATAGTGGGGTTTGTCAAGGTGTTACACACTATTCCACCCACATTCTCCCCAAAGGCCCCAGAACCGCTGCCACAAAGACAGAATTATTCCACTGCTTTTCCCACCCTGATCTGTCCGTACACACTCCATTTCCCCCCTGATGCTGCCTATAGGGAGAGCAAGGATTCAGCTGCGCCAGGGTCACCCCATGCTGTACCAAACCTCTGCCACTGTCCCTACATGTCCTCAAATCTCTCCCAGGCTCACTCCGCCTTTTAGTAGGTGCATAGCAGACGTAGCTCAAGAATGATCAGGTACAGGTGAGACCTCAGTCTAGCAGTACCTGTAAACTGCACTCGTCCTCATTTAGCCCGAATAACCTGTCCTTCCTGCCAGCAGCCTTTTTCTTATGACCACAAACCATGCTGCTTCTTCAGGGCTTGCAAGCAAGCGGAGCCTGATGTGAACTTCACAAGCTGTGACACCCACTACAGAAACACATATGCTTCTTTGACCTTCAATGCTGGCATGAAACCTTACACAGACACAAATTTATCTTAAAGTCAGGAGCAGATTTAATAGAGCAGGAGAAGATCATTTTCAATATTTCCATCTCAATTATAGTCAAACACCTCGGCGAGTCTCAGCCTTTGGGGCTGTACGTGGGCTCCCGCTTCCAGCATTGAAACTGTCGGCAGAATCAGCAGAAATAGCACAACTGGGCAAGGTGTTGGTGATTTATCAGTGCTGAAGTAATTCATACTGACACAGAGGCGCCGAGGAGGAGCTCAGGGTCCAGCAGGTGCCCCAAAAGACCCGAGAGTTATATGGTGCCACACACCGACAGCAGCAGACTTGGGATCTGACTCCCTAGCAAAAAGCGTTCTTTTTTTTTTTTTTTTTTTCCAAAACCAAACAGCAGAAAGAAGCAGCCGTGCTACAGAAAAAGGCAATTTTAACAGTTGTGATACACTACTGCTAAAATTGTCCCTGTAACAGCACATTATCTTCTAACTCAACAGTGACTAGTATTCAGAGTCCCAGAATTTTGGGGCAAACAGGATTTTTCAATGGAAGATTAGAAGGTGAATACACCCATGAAGACAAATGAAAATATTGTGTACACAAATACTTTCATATCTGTCTGGCCCTTTAAAACCAAAATGATAGAGTTCATTTGCATTTAGATCTCTTTGGCTCCCTCTTTTCATCTAAAGACAAATCCTCACAAAGGCTGCTTAATTAGACCAAATTAGATTTCCACCTAGTGGCTTGTCATTCATTAGAAAATGCTGTTCTTTTTTTCTGTTTTGGTAATTATAGGCTGGTCTCGCAATGTTCACTTCAGGCTCAAAGTATGACTTGCATTCATGATTTTGTGCAGATGAGAGGAAAATTATTCAGTCACATCAAGTCTGCCCATTTTACAAGTTGGATAAAGATCATCACTGGAGTCTTTTATGTAATGGGGTATACTCTTTCTTAAGTCTTCAATGATTAATTGTAATAGCATATCTCATAGCAATTTTCAAGACTAAAAGCTAAGTACAAACAGTTTGCACGCAAAACTACTCTAGCAGACAGCGGGTGGCTTTCCTTAGATGCGGGTTTCTGTATTGGGGACCCACGTGCGTGGCCCCTCAGTTGTTGGTGTTACAGCCCCACCGTGAGCAGAGGCGATGGGAATGGGGCAGGCTGGTGCCTGGGGTTGGGGATGTAGAGCTTTGGGCTGAAAGCACCGTCTGCTTTATCTGACCATCATCTCTAAGCCAGTGCGGGGGACGCCTGTGTCCCACCCACCCTCACAGTCCTCTGCTGCCAGCGTTACGCAAAATGGAGCTTCTAGAGGAGAAAAGTCTTTCCAATTCAGACTGACGCTTGTATCTAAACAAGGCTACAGCTCCCAGCGCGGGTCAGTCAGGAGCACAGGTTAGTGCGGACTGCATGTGTAGACACACTCTGGGTTAGCAGCATCTCTACCCTATCTGGAGTATTTGCAACGGAAAGAATTAAACTCACAGTAAGATCCTCGAGCTTTATCATTTCTGACTCCGAGGGCAGCAGTTTGCCCACCCACCACCCTTTTCTCTGGAAGACTCTCACACCGCTGTGGGACACCGTATTAATTTGGTCTCAGTCTGAACACGAGTACCAGAACAGTCCACTTCTCTCCCCAATCCAAACTCCATTCCCTTTGCTGTCCTGCATGGGCACATTCATTCCCTGCCTCAGTTTCCCCATTATTACAGCAGGATTCATGCTCAGTGGTATGTTTTGAAGCTTAATAAATCAGGGCCAGATTTTATAGTCAATCAAGCAAAACTTCCTTTGACTTTATGAAAAGCTTCGAAGGTAAGTGCCAACTTATTATTAATAATCTACTTGGGATTGGAAGTTACAAGCAGTTAGCGGCAGGCAGCCCAGCAGCCACCAGCCCCTGCTAGGATTTCTTCTCCACTAACAAATACAGATTTTCAGGTGCGTTTTTATAACATTCTTGTTTTCCCAACCATTTTTTTGTGAGAGAAGGAAAGTAAGTTTTTTCCCTCCACCTTTAAAAAAAAAAAAAAAAAAAAAAAAAAAAAAAAAAAAAAAAAAGAGTCTGATCAAATTTGCCTTTCTCAAAACACTGAACATTCCCTTTCTCATCTACCTAAACCTGATGTTGAGTTACTGTCCCCCAGAGGCTTTCAGTAGCTCAGTTCTGATGTATCCCTGCACTTTGTAGCTCACTGCCTTCTTAGAGTGTAATCAAACATCAAGCTAAGTAGCAAATAAATCTCCCGATCTCATAAGCTGCACAGCAAGATCATGTAAATGCAAATGAAGGGCTTGATTTCAAGCTGTCGCGGGGGGAAGGAGGGAAAAATGCTGGGCCTTGTCACTGCAATCACTTCACTCTGCAAGTGCAGTAAATCTGCAATAATAATAGTAATGGCAGCGTGACGGGAGGCTTTACTGTACAAGGGGGTGTAATGAAAAGGGGAACAGAAGGTAGGGAAGGAAGCAGGGCCTGGCAGGCTGGAAATGCACCGGCACGGGGTTTGCAGGTGTCCACAGCACAGAACCGTCAAGGAGGGGACGTGGCAGCCCCGGCTGAGTTGGAGCAGAGAGGATCCATGGATTTGACCATCATTCCCTCCCAGTGGAGGGCTGCCTTAGGTGCAGGGATTAAAAAACCATGCCTCCATCCCTCACTGTACATCTCCGCACAGACTTGTCTCCTACCTCTCTCACAGCATCAGTCGTCTTTAGAAAATTGATGCTATGTGTCGATGGGCCATAAATACCAAGGGATGAAACACAAATAATGTCTTGCAACAAAACCTGGAATCCTTAAAGGTTTTGTTCTTCCTTACACCTTTCCAACACACCCACCTCTTATAAACAAACCCATTTCCAAGCCTTCCTCTTCCCTCACAGCAAAAATTTTCCAACACCGTTAGACACTCAAATACAAATCCGGGGCTGCACAAATCAGAAAGTACCTGGCAAAGGCCAGGGAGCTGGATGCACCCAACACCACTCACTCTTCAGCCGACCAGGGGATCCTCACCCATCAAACACCTCCGCTGCTGCACTGCCAGTCTGAGCATGGCACCCTCCAAACCTAGTTCAGACACACCTGCTTCAACCGTGAAAATTATCATGTCCAAGGGGAAAGGATAAATGCATAAACTGAATCCTTAAAGACAGTTTGAGAACGCAAACAAAGCCTCAGCACACGTGTCTCGCAGCCCTGGGAGGAGGTGATGATCTCTGCAGGATGCTCTGGGAATGCTTCGGGAAAAAGTCTAGAGTTGCCTTTTCCGAATGGGCTGGATAAACAGTATTTAAGATGCTGGATTTCCCTCACTGAGGTCGTAAAGGGAGAAAACTTGCAGAAGGTACCCAGAGAAAATTAGGACCGCCTGGGATGCAGAGAGAGACGGTTTTAATTAGAGCCAAGAGGTGGGAAATAAGGCAGAGAAATGACATCTTAATGAGGTTTAATGAAGTTGTCTGCTGATGGGCACAGCTGTCAGACAGATCTGTATTCCAGCCAAGCAGCTTTGTGACAGGCTAAACCTGAACACAGAAACGGTGCTGGAGCTGCGGAAGAGAAAAAGGACCTTCTGCATCAACTTTGGCTTGCTCTCCCCACCACTTTATGACACAGCACATCTACAGTGCCCCAGGACAAACAAATTAAACCAGCCCATGAGGTTGCAACAGCATTTTGCTAATTTATGAATGAGAAGGGCTGTAATCTTGGATTACACTTAGCAAGATTCATTCCTGCTACCTCCTTCCCCTTCTTCGCTTTTGTGGGTAAGAGATGTTGGCAGATGACCAGAGTCCTCTGAGTCCATTGATTTTCTTCAGGCACCGGTTCTCTCCATGTTCAACATATTGGACCAGTTTTGTTTGTTTTTTTTTTTAATTAATTATCCAGCACCTTCAGCTTTATTTATTCAGTGCAAAGTGACTGTAAAGTGCCACCTGATCATAAAAGGAAACAGCGTGCGCTCATTTTGCGATGAAGTAAACACCCAACTGTGTTAACTTCAGGAGCTCTACAAAAAGGAATCTTGAAATCCCATCATTTCTTCCATTCTACAGAGTTCTGCATTCAAAGGTCTGGAAGCAGCTTTGCCACAGGTTACAAACCTCTCTCCTTTCCTGCAGTTTCTCAGCAATTTTCTCCCACCTGCCACACCTTTGCCATCATGGCAGATTTCTGACCTCACTTAACTGATCTGGTATCAGAACGCGGTCCCTGGAAAAAGCCTTTTCTCGTGCATCTGAGGAACATCGCACCATTTCCCTTGTACATTGGTGACAACTAATCTAAAAATAGCTAGCATACAAATGCCTGTAAATACAGGAGAAAGATCAGCACTGAAAGCTACTTTATCATCCCTCGCAGCGGCGTCTACGCTGTGTGCGAGCTCCCTAGCTTACACGCAGCATGCACATATGGTTTAGCGTTGCCGTGTGATATTTCAGTTGCAGTAGCACTAAAAGCCCGCTCGCTCCCATCGTGCTCGGTGCTGGACACATCTGCAAGGGACAGTCGCCTCTTCTGCCATGTTATGCACAGGTTGTAGCAGGAGTCGATTGCTTTCAAAAAGGTCTGTTTGCAACAAAGGATCTGTAGCTTCGCACAGGACAAAGAGCCTGATGAGGTTTTCAAGTTTATCAAAGGATCTTAGCAAGTCCAGAAAATTTGTTTTCTGATGAACTTGTGCTCCTGAGAGTTGTGGGAATACCACAGCTGCTTTATAACATCACAAGTGCGTGGATTTAATGGGACTAAGATGAAGCACCTCCCTCCCAGGCCTGAGAAGCAAACCCCGGGATTTACCTGAAAGCATCACTTGCAGGCCCAGTGATCACAAACTGGCAAAGCTGACAGCCAGCTTGCCAGGATCTGCAAAGGAGCACACCCGTTGTCACAACACGGACAAGTTGCTCAAGCAAGAGAGCACGATCTCACCCCTGGGCACGCTGGTGAGGATCCCAACGCCACAGCCACCGCGCGCTTTTAAGGTTTCATGTAGCTGCCTATAGAGACAGGAGCTGAGAAACTCCAAACTGAATGCACAAAAAAATAGCTCCAAGAGAAAAACGGAGAATTTACGAGCACATCCAAGAGACCTCAACACAGAGCCCTCTGGAAAGGTACCTGTTTTGGGCAGGGTTTAGTAACCCTTGCTCCCCAGGCAAAACTGGCTCAGTGAGAGTTTTGCCTGAGCTGAGAACGATGCAGAACAGCTCAAGCTGCTCGGCAGCATCACACGCACTTGGTGAGTACCCTTTAACAGCACATTGGAAAGGGGCCACCAGGCTGGCAGGAGAGCTGTGGCTGTTTGCACAGTGCTGGCTGGGAACAGAACATAAATTTGGGGTTGGATGATGTTCCTCTACAAGCAGCTCCAGTAAGCAGCATCCCTTATCGACCACTGTGCAGCTTCAACCTGCCATAATGACAAGCTGGAGGTGGTTCATTTTCAGCCTCCTTCTTTTCACTCAATCCCTGCAGAAAGGGCTGAATTTGATTCAGCACGTCCTGATTCAGAGAGTGTTCACTCTGGAGTGTAATAATGGTCATATCAATGTTAACGTTCAGCGATTCACCCCTGAGAAGCATTAGAGTAAGGTTTCAGCACTTACATTCTCCCAACAAGACCTGCCAACACCTATAACCCCCTAGCTCCTCCAACACCCCTCCCATGGAAAATAACCTGTCCCAAAGCACCCACACCGTGCCTCAGGGCTCTGGGGGACTTGTTGCCTGACCCCACCCCAGCTTCCCCTATCAGGAACACACAGACCCAGGCTGCCAGGCCCCTTCTCTCCTCTGCCGCCTCCCTTGCAAGCAGCAATAAGGTTTCAAGACACATACATCCTGCAGTGACTTCACCATGGAGATGGGAGGGTAGAGACAAAGGGGTGAGGGGAGGTCACTTAATCCCACAGACACCACCAGGCTGGGACACACATGGGCTGGGGAAGAGTTCATTTTAAAACTAAATAGAAATGAGGTTACTGAGCTCAAGTTCTTTTCTGTGTTATAAACCCCAGGCTCTGCTCCCCCTTCTTCATCCGCCGTATCCTCCCCCTGCAACATGCCTTGTGTTTGATTATCCCAGGCAGGTGTGGCAATGTGACTGTGCTTGGGGAAGTTTACGCCGGTTTTCTAGGAGGATGCACAAGTTGGAAAAGAAATAACTGAAAGTTAAGACTAGCTGCAGAGTCTCCGCAGCAGACACCATGGCTGAGCATCCCAGCCAAACAAGGAGCCCAGGTCCATAGATATTGAGTCAGATCCCAGCAAGGCTGGGTCTCTTTATAACTCATACTTGTGTGAAATTCAGCATCCCTCAGGCTTCAGCTCTGGTGAAGCATCACGGCTGCGAGTTCTCTTTTTGCACTGTGGCACTCACTTGTGCAGTGGGATTCAAAGCCCTGCCAAGTGGAGCCACAGCCTCCCCTGGAACTTGTGGCCATGTTCTTGTTAAAAGTTTTTATTTTCAGGGGCTTTAGCTTAACAGGAAAAGGTTTTTACACTTCTCCTTTAACTTCACTCTTCTGCAGGCAGAACTGGGGAAGCCCCAGAGAAACTGCTACACCCTGCCAGGCTTTGATTTTTCATATGGGCTGTACATCCACAGGACAGATGGAGGAGTCCCTGAAGGTATGACACCACCACTAAAATATAGACCCGAACGAAGTCCTAATGCTAGTAGGGACTCCTCTCCTTACCAGTACTCTTCAATACTTCTCACTGAGCTGGAGGTGAACGCCAACATACACCCACTTTAATTAATACCACCCAAATTGCTTGGTGGCTTGTAAAGTTTCTCTGTTGTATTGGAAACTTCTATAGAATCACACAGAGCCCGAGCAGAAAGGGGTATGCGAAGGGTGATATACATGGCCACTTGCATAACTTTGTTTGATCTCCTAATTTGTGCTCTCAGGGACAACTCCCCTGTGAAATCAAACCTGTTGAGCAAGCCAGGGTAGAGGCTGAGAAGACATCTGATTCAGATGGGAGATGTTCCCATATGAAATGCAGTGGGTTAGGATATGACATTCACTCCACAGTGAAGCCATAGCAACATGCACACAAGCCACGCAAGGCCCTTGTGCGTGGTGCACAAACATCAGCCTGCCTTCCCAAATCCGTGACCCAAGACGCCTGATCTTTTTCTCTTTGCCTCTCATGTTTCCTTCCATCTCCAGCAATAGGCCACTGGAACACAGTAAAGCCCAGAACTGGTTTAGTTCAGAAGATGCCCCGAGACTTTATCACCATGAACCGTGGTGCTCTGAAGGCCGGTTATACCACAGCCCATGAATTTAATTTGTACTACAAGGCCAAGGATATTCGGCGCAAAAATGAGGAGCCCAGTCACTTCAAGAGATGTCCTCCTGAAGTACCTGCAGACTTGACTTATGGCATCACAACACGGTAAGGAGGAAGGCTTGGCGCCCTTCTCAGAATGAGGTCATGCCTTCCTATCCTCATATCTACATCTCCCCCATATCTCAGCCAGCACAGTCCCCAGAGCAAAAGTGTCGTGACCCTGGACATACAGAGTCACAGCATCACTTCCTTATCTGACACACATGTGCAATCAATCACCTAAATCTAACGTATATGCCACAACACGTGCCCATTTCTCCTGTGGCACTGAGGGCTTGGAACCTCTTAAAAATACATTCAATGCCCGTTCTTTAACTTAAAGGAACATGAGTATCTGTAAAGCCAGAATAATGGCTTCCCAGGGTCAGAAAATCAGAGCAAGAGCATTTCTACCTGTTTGCACTGGTTGGAATACTATGGCGCAGTTAAGGATCAGGTCAAGTTCTTTGTCTCTCTCCCACTTGTTAGTTCAGCACCCTGCATGGGGCAGAAACTGGTAAGTACAGCAAGATGGAGGGGAAAAAAAAAATTTAAAAAAAAATAAATCTTTTCACTGTTCTCTCTTCTGCTTGCTTGGGCTCCCTCCCAAGGACTGGAGAGGAGCTGGTACCTGCTGCTCCCCCAACAACCCCTCTAGAAAGGAATAAGCCCTTCTTCCCTTGTAATGCAGCAGCATATTTAAGGCTTCACACCAAGTTAGGTCTTTTGCATCGCAGTGTCTTCCAACAGACTTTTACAATACAAAAGTGTCCAGCATACGTGAGCCCTGCCTGAGGTTCAAGCAGGTTCAGCATCTAGAAGGGATCCGTTTAACGTACCTCTCACCCGCCAATCGCTGCTGTGCTGCTTTCTCAGGGGGAGCTGTGCAACAAGGAGTCTGCAGGGGAGAACATTGACACCTTAGACTGACTTTGAGGTCCTTCCACTGCCTGTCCTTCATGGGAGCACGGGGCAGGCTGGAGAGCACAGTGGTCCAGAAAAGCCAGCGTTAGTCCAGCACAAACAAGTGCTCAAAGCCTCTCAAAGGGGCTCCGAAGCAGCCCCGCTGCTGCTGGAGCACAGAGGGTTGTCTTGAGCTGTGCAGGTCTGGACCAGACATTAGGTTTCATTTTAAGAGCTGGATAATAATCACTACCAGAAAAATAACAGCTACAAATTCTAGAGAAAAGACATGATGAACAGCACCGTGTATTTTACATGATAGTAAATGGGCTTTGCATATGCAAATTGAATGGATTTTAAAATGGTATTTAATGACAATTTTCGTAGCAGACATTAACATTAATTGCATCAAAATGAAAATGTAGCATTAGCTTGCTGTTAGCTGCAAATGCCCCAGCTATAAAGCTTTATCTTTATCAGTATCAGCCCTCACCAATGTGACAGGGCTGCTCTGCAAATTGCAGGCAAAAGGGCTTTTATGTTGCTAAAGTATCCCCCAATGTAGACCAAAATCAACATCAATTTTGCTTTATTTCTTCATAAACGGAGGTTAAATGGCTGCCTGTAAGAAGTCTAGACACGTTTCAAAAGTTTTAAGGAAAATCTGCAGACCCACAACAGCAGAAGTAGTGGGAAAGGGCTTTTAATTTAAAGTTATTATTGTACAACTTGCCTGCTCCTTAATAGCTACCTTTTATGCAGACTGATTGTATTTATCCCTTTACTTAAAAAGCACGTTATAGACAAAATCAAATTACTGGGATTACCAAGGAGTTGTTGCAGCTATTTTGGTAAAAGTGGGAATTTAACACACTTTTTTCCATGACGGGCGAGTTAAAGATACCAGCTTTGGTGAGCACTCCCCAGCCCAAGCCTGCCCCTAGTCACAGCTGGCCAGGTTCAAGACCTGCCCTGTTAAAAATATCTTGGTTGTCGATGGATTTAAGTTGCTCCTGCTTTTGGACTCTAAGCCTGGTACGACTGCATTCGCAGTGCTAATTGGGAAGGCTCTCACAACTAAGATGTATGCTTCTCTGGGGGCCCAAGAAGAGAACGGTGACACACAGTCTTTTTCCATGACTCCAAGCACTTGCTTGCCTTTAGGAAGGCCCACTTTGATAAACATCTCCGGCACAGTGAAGTTTTCCAACCAGAACAGAGCCTGCAGGTCATTCCCTAGCCCAAGGCGCAGCAAAGACAGCACAGCTGAGAGGGGCAGAGAGAAAGGGTCCCTTCCCATCCCACTGGAAGAGCCTGCAGCCACTGCCTGACGATGGCGATGCTCTGGGACAGCGCCCAGAACCCTCCCAGTTCTACGGCTCAGCTGGAATTGCCAGCACGCATCCTCATGGCTGGGCTGCCTCCCTCCCTGGGAGCAGCAGCACAAGGGGTTATAAGGCCCAAACAACTCGGTGGCTGTCACAGGAACACATTTGCGGTCTTGCAGCTGTCAGTGGGCCACATGCAAGCAGCTTCCCGAGCCTCGGCAACATATTTCCAGCCCCTTCTCAGGCCCTGGGCTGCACTGCTAAAGGCTCCTGTCTCCTAAAGACAGCAAGGTCAGAAGCTCTCCCCAGGCTCACAAGTACGAGCTCTCCTGGATCACCCCACATAGAAATGAGCACAAATGCTGTGGTTGCTATTAGTGCCTTATTAATCACTCCCTGGCCCTGCTGCTCCCCCTAGCACGGCCGATGGCTTACGCCTCTGCTTTCCGTTCATGGTGAACATGTGCTGCATGGAGCGTTTCACAAGGCAGCGTCAGACACTGGAGTGAGCTTTCTGAAGCTTTGAGGCCCCTTTCCTTTCCCGGGATATTTACCTTCAAAGGTCACCCATACCCCTCTATTAATTCCCCATGGGCATCTTCCAGGGGAGAGAAGCAGCTCTGCTTTTTTGCTGATTCTCCCCCGTTCTCTCCCTCCCTTTTCCCAGAGAAATGTTTGCTACGAATCATGTGGCCAGCTTTGTTGTGAGAGTCATAAAAAGGACATTTTTCATCTCTCCTTTTTCCTGCTCTCGCTCCCTTCTCTCTCTCAGTATCAGACAGAGATTTATTCCCTCCCTGATGCCTGTGGCATTCGGAGCTGGGAGGGGTCAGGGGAGGCACTGATGGGACGATAATAGATAATACAGTGGTTCCCCAGGGTCTTGTCCAGCTCCAGAGCCGATCCATCAGCAGGCAGCACTCGTGCCAAGGTCAGCGGTAACGAGGATGTGGTAGGGTCCCAGCCTCCCCCATGGGGCATCCCCCAGTCAGGCTCCCCCGATTCATGCTCCAGCTTCTGATCTCTACAAGAGCTGCCTTGTGCAAGCCACAATTTGCAAGAGAGCACGTGTCCACTGAGTGCAGGCGCTGGGGTAACGACCACATTACCGTGCACGCACGCTCAGCTTCACCTGCCCCAGCCCTCATCCCCACCGCAAACAGGGCTACAGGTTTTCTTTCAAGGAAAAATGCCCATCGTTGGCAATATCTCCCCTTCCAGGAGCTAAAACCATCCCCAGCCCCCTGCTCTGTGCACGCCACATTACACAACCGTAAGATGTGTGCAGAACAGGGTTGCTGTCCTCCTGGACCCTAGTCCTGTGTCCTTTAATTTAAATTAACCCCCCACCACAATACTACTAGCAGGTGTATTCAACCCCCATCCTCTGTGTAATGACCTTGTTTTACAAGAGGGAGGATGCAGGGCACTGAGTGGGCTGGGTTTTGATGATACTGGAGATCTAAAGATGCTGAGGGTCTGTGAAGTCCTCCAGGATCTTCACTGGTGTCAACACAGCTTGTTATTCAAGGTGCATTTGAAAGCCCCAACAGATGACCAGACACACATTTATCCTCATAACCAGCTTTCCTGATTGAATTTCACTGTGCATTGAAATGAGCTGACATTAAACGGTCATTTTTGGAACTAGAAGTAAGGATGAAGGTATGGATTCTGGCTACAGCTAGATTTTAGTCTACATTAATTTGCACAAGGTCACACAAGGAATTTGAAGCCAAAACACACCAGCACACAGTACCCCAAGCACAAGTTTTCTCCCCAGGAGCAGTGCAGAGTGCATCCTCAGCATGAACACAGCCCAGCACTTCCAGGGCTGCTTTTAGAGAAGAGCTTTCATTTGCCTCTTAGTAGCACAAGTTTCCTAATTCCGCGTACTATGTCCCAGAACGTATTCCTGGACACAAGGACGGCACAGTGGTGCCATTCTCAGCCATTCTACACCTGTACCTCCTCAAAGCCTGCACGGCCATAACCCTGCCTCCAACGTGCTCCCATCCACTTGGCAGTTGGCCTGTAGGTTGGGCTGACCTTGGGTGTGCTGGCAGGATTTCCCTGGCACTCTGTCATCCCCATGTCTCCTGCCGGGTCCCCCCCTACCGTCTGCCTTCGCTTCAACCATCTCTTTCCTGAATTTTACATCCCATTTTCCTTCTAACTTCATCTCCTCCTACCATTCCACCTCCCATCCTCTAAAACTGGTCTTAATCCTTCAGCAGCTGCTTTCACCATGTTCCTGCAGCAAACTCACCTCTCTAAAGCATTTGGTCACAGCAATCTCTCTTCAAATTGTTACAATTGGCCAAGGGCATCAGTTATGCAGTACCTCCCCTTTTCTTTGTATCATTTGCAATTGTCCTAACGCCCCATCGACAGTTGTCTCACTGGCCTTTAGCAGCTCAGCTGTTACCTTGGCTATCCCTGCAGCTTCTGGGCTTAACTGACTGCTCCGTCCTTATCTTTCACCTTCTCCAAGGAGGGAGGTTGCAGTGCTCATGCTCTGCTTTGCAAGTGGCCTTTCCACTCAAAGCGTCCACGCTGTTTGCACACAGCCAGGACAAAGCTTAGAAAGCTGCCCAAAAGGTGCTGAGATATTTCCAGCATCTCTTTGGCAAACAGAGTGCACTGGTGCGTTTATTTTTGAGGTACTTAAAGAACATTTCAAGACATTAATATATGGCCCTAGGAAAAAAAAGAAAAGCTAATCTAGCTATAGACCAGCTGCAAAGATATGTCAGAGAAACAATACTGAAGAGCAGAGGGTGTTCCCGGAAAGAACCCACCAGGAAAAGGTGGACAGGCAAGAAAGATGATTATTACAGCAAGCCCACATCTGATTCACGATCACTGGAAACCAAACAGAGTTTAAAGCCCCAAAACTTCAAAAGATTGGGGCAAACAAAAGTTTTAGAAAAAAAAAAAAAATAAATCTGAGCACTGACAAAATAAATTGTAAAAATGTAACACGGTGACTGGAACCGTTGTGAGGCTGAAGGCACCAGAAAAATGCAACCAAGTTAAAATACAGAGGACTCCCATCACTTCAGATAATTGCATATCCTATCCAGTTCCACAGCAAAAGGCACTCTGTGTATCTGCCACCATTCCCACATCACTAAGATAAGAATTTCTATTTCAAGAATAATTTTCTTCTACTGGAGACATTCCAGGCTGGGTATGTGCTCACATCGTTGTGTGTACAGCAACTACTGCAGAGCTCCCAGCTGCATCTACCTGGATAGTGCTGCCTTGTGCTCGGGTGGCCGCAGCATCTGGTTGGGCAGAAAGACCTGTTACCCCCTTCAGAAAAAAATCCTGAGCACACCGTGAAGATACTGGTTCTCTTTCAGTATCATTTTTTACTGCAGTTCTAACAGTTTCTAACTACTTCAGGCTCCCAGCTTAAGAGAAAATAAACAGCCAAGTCATGGTTTGGCATAAGGTTCAGGTACTGCATGTCAGCCACAGAGCTGGGAAAAAAAAAAAAAAAAAAAAAAAAAGCACGCTAAAGAACAGATTTAGATCCCTTATTACCAATTGTATTACACTGAATAGGAAAGTAATACGCTCTGTCACACAGACTGGCTGTCGTCTGTGGGTTTATCTCCATTCTTTACAGCTGGCTGAAAAATTTCTTCTAAAACTTTTACCATCTAAAACTACTTCTTGCCACAAGTGGACTTTTTCCCTTGCAAACTTCTGCTTTTGCAGTCTGTGTAATGAAAGCCCGGGTCAGGGGGAAATAACCACAGAATCCTTTTTGTGACAGCGAAGCTTTTCAGCCCTCATTGACATCTTTTCCTTTCAAACCAAGTAATGTTCCCACCCAGCCAGAGAAATTCAAGCATGGGATGGAGGTCAAAGGGAAGACCTTGCTCTTTGATTTGTTTTGCTCAGCATTGTGGGGGGGTTTCTTCTTGGTTTTTCACTCATCGGGATGTTTTGCATTTGTTGATGGCTGCAGACTGAACAATGTTCCCCCTCAGACACGGATTGGGACCTCCAGGCAGAATAGCTCTGTCCCATAATCGCATCCCACTTGAATTTCTCAGAGGGTAACAGCAGCTTTCCAGTCAGGAGACAAATGTGTTGAAGACAAATCTAAATCTTCAATTAAGACAGCCAAAGGGTATCTCCCCCCAAAAAAAAAAAAAAAAAAAAAAAAAAAAAAATCAAGGCTAATGCACAAATTCCAGCTTGTGAAGCCAGTTATTTAATGGCTGAGAGCTGGCTTGGTATCTTCACTACCAGACACATGTTTCCATGTGTACATTTAGGACCATTACAAGTATACATCTCACTCTTGGCCTGGGAGGGAATAGTAAAGCAAATTGGTGCTCTTGTAACCGTGGGTACTCCTAAGTACAGCTATGAGCATCTGATAAATCTTTTAAAGTGCATGTTTACAATGGATTTTATTCTTTTTACTGTTCTATACATACGAGCCCTCTGAGCAAAATAACAGATCCTCTGACACTTAGAAGAAGCCACTGCCTCGTTGGTTGCCCACAGTGAGATAATTTATATTGTTATTTCCTCATCCAAATTACAAGAAGTGTAAAAGAAGCTTCAGAAATTCAGAGTAATCAGTGCTTTGACGGCACAGATCCTGCAGCCGCTGCGTGGGTGGAAGACTCACTATTTCAACTGAGAGTTTTGCCAGCCCAAAGACTGCAAAAAAAATTGGTCCCTGAGTGTTTTCTACCCATTTTTCTCTTGTTATTTTCTTCAGTGTTTAATGGAAAGTGAGGACAAGTGGAGATCATTTAAAAATGATCTTTCAGGCCTCTCCATGGGTTTATTGCCAGGACCTATTTAGAGGACCATAAAGCTGTAAGGGGCCTATAACTTTACTGTATAGTCCGCAAGCTTCTTAGCCTTTACGTTCACACCCTGCTTGTTTTGCCAGCTCTCCCCTCTCCTTACAAACACACCCGTACGCGTGTGCGCGGGGACCGCCGGGGCCACTAATTGAATTCACTCTTGTGAAAGCGTTAACAAATTGTAAGTGACCTTTTATACAAAATTTCAAAGTCAAGAATTCACCACTAACTGCACATCCCTCTTCTGCCATTCACCGTTATGCAAAACCCACAAACAATTAAAAGAAATAACGAAGAGCCCAGCGGCCCTCTTTCCTAATTAGCTGCAGGAGGCAGTGCTTGGGAGTGTGGCTAAGTGCTTCAATTACCTCGGCCCTCCTCACTGCCCTTGTTAGAAGAGACAGGTCCACTGGCCAAAGGGGAACAATTAAGGCAAGGCAGAACCAGGCAGTTTGCAAAGGGATGCCGAGGCCTTGCCGGCTCTCGCACAAGGGCCAGAGCTGTAATCATACCCCAGATTCCTGCTGGGCTACACAGAGACAAATTAATGGGAGATAGATTGCTAGCTCCGGCCCATCAGTAAGGAGGGAGGAAGGGAGACAATATAGCAGTACAAGGGAACCGTAAGCAGAATTTTCCTGTGCTATCAGCCCCCTCTCAGGGCAGAGGGACCTGAGCGTTAATGCCTTACTGCTGCCTCCATTGGCAGTACCCCAAGGCCCTGAGCAGAATCACAGACCCCAGTTTATGCTTTATTTGCTGAAGATAATCTGTGCTAGCCACACCGAGGAGCCCTGCGCTCCAGAGATTCCAGAAGCCAAACTAGTTCCCAATAAGAAACCAACCTGAGCTGGTGGGAGCTGGTTCAGCTGACCCAGCCACAAACCAAGGGTAGATCTCTACATGGACACTGCTACGACAGGACAAATCCTTCCCATCAAAAAGTACACAAGAAAGGAACACAAAGGTGGTGCCCCCTGGGGCTGTCTCCCCTGTGGGCTGAAGACCCCAAAGACAGATCCCAGGTGGGCAGCAAAAGCACATCATCTTAGGTGGAAGGACACCAGCAAGGTCTAAACACCCCTGAAACCTCATTAACCTTTCAAGGGTTAAAGTTTCAGGATAGGCAGTGGTGTTGCAACACAGCTTTTAATACCACCACTGTAAAAAAAAGTCAATTATATAATTTATCTGTTGCATAAGCACCCATGCAGGGCCAGATCCTGCTGCCACTGAAATTAGAGGAGCGTTCTCAGCACAGCCCAGACAGCTGCGCAGCCGCCGGGGAGTCGATGCCCGTGTGTGTCCTCTGCTCCCTCCTCCGCTCCCCGCCGGAGCCCATCCTGACCAGCAGCAGGGTGATGCTGCAGGAGCCGTCCACGCTGGCTGAAGGGCTACCCAGAAAATCCAAGGCCTGAAGTTTGTGCTAAAATATTTACAAGCCCCTGTGCTATTGAATTATACAAAAAAAAAAAAAAAAAGGCAGTCACAAGTCAAGTTTTTGCCCTTTTACAACACAACTTAGCATTCAAATTGATTGCACCTTTTAAGCTGATATAAACCCCTTTCCTGAGCAAAATCCTTTGTATCCACTTTTGCCAAGTACCTTTTTTTTTTTTTAGTTGATATATAAGCCTTTGAAAAGAAGGTTGAGGGGAGACTGACAACCTTGAAACCTCAAGAGCAGCATGGCATTGACGGGTGCTGCTCCCTGAGCCGAGTATTATAGATAGATTTTAATTTCATTTTAACAAAATAGCTGTCTCCAGTGGAAGAAGCATCAAGAGCTAAATGAGGACCCGTCTTGAGCTGAATCACGTTGAACAGGCCTCGGCACTGTCATTGATTTTCTGGGAAGAAAAAAAATGCCTCTGGCTACTAAACCAAATTAGTAGTCACTGATGACCAATTATTTTGCCCCACTGTGAACGGAGAGGCGTACTAAAATTCCAGTTTGTCAGACCCAAGGCTCTCTTCTCAAACACCTTTCAACAAGCGTGTACCAAAAGTCCCTCAGATGGTTCTGACGCCTTCCTGTTTTCGGCAACTTCTCCTTCTCCAAAGTTTTAATGAGCTGCTGCTCTGAGGATGGCCTGCCAGAAAGGGAGCCCTTCCCAGCCCGGTGGAACACTATTTGGCATGGCACAAATCACAGCTGTCAGAATTTATACACACATACACAAAAAAAGTGTCAGCCTAATGTTTGCAAATTATAATTACCATTTCTCTTGCATGTCCCTGGTGCCTTCATTTTAGATAAATCCCAGCTCTGAGGTATCAGCTGCAAGGCACTGAAGGCTCATATTGAGTAGAATAGATTTAACTAGTTTGTAGCTCATTTAAGGCCTACACTGTTTTATTTTAATATTGTTAATACTTTATTATACTTTTTAACATTGTTTTCACAGTAAAATAGCCTATTAGGAGGCTGCAGCTTCTTTTCCAGGAGATTTCTGGCAGACTAGCATACCACATTGTATAACCAAGTTAGCAGGCGCTTGTCATTTCAGTTGAAACTAGGTCTGTACCCTGACTCTTGAAAGTAAATTAGAGAGAGAGGCTATTAAAGAGACAGGAACTGTTTCAGGGATAATAGTTCTGAAAATGTGCACAGATAAATTTTAAAATATTTAGGAAATGTCAACATTAGAAGTGGCTCCAACTATTTGACTATAAAAGTAAGCAGCTGATTATTTCTTTCCACAAGTATAAATAATTTGTTACATCCTATCAGAACTTCTTTCCCTTTCCTTTCTGTGGCAGGGTGCTTGTGCCAAAACAAGGAGATCTGAGTTACTCTGAACGAGATGGATTTTAATCCGCAATAAGCGTTTTCAGCGGATGCTTCCCCTGCTCTCCGCACAGCATCCACAGACGATAACAGCAAAATCCTCCCAGTTCAGAGGAGTGACATCTGGGCAGGGTGACAAAAGGAAACAGAACACACAAGCCGTTCATTCGTGTCCTTAAGTAACACTAAGGCAAGAGGACGTTTTCCCAAAGGCCAGCTGCAAATGAGGAATACTGTCACACTGCCAAGCAGCACCGACACCGGGGCCAAAATTCCCCATCCACTCCGATGAGATCAGCATTTGACCTACAAAGAAAAAGCCACCTCACTGAAATCTCACCAGTAACCTTAGTCAACGCGCATTACCCCATACCCCCTGCTCTTCTCCAATTTCTCAGTATTTCTCTCAAAGGAGGCAGGAAAGGGCAGACGAAGCCTTACGTCCTACAGCCCCACCAGAGCTTATGTGTATAACTAAGCACACGAGTCATTCCCACAGATTTCCAAGAGGCAGTTCATGCACGTATCATTCCAGGCATGATTCTATACTTTGCTGGATCAGGACTTAAATGCGATTAATCACACGGCAGGGAAGGATCTCTGAAGAGCACCAACCCAAATGTGTCCTTTCGAGTATTTACTTACAAGCCAGCTGTGGACTAATCAGTCACCAACTGGCTGGTCCACTGAAGATGGTAAAAGTCACCTCCATGGAGATGTGAAAACACACACAGCTACCACAAAAAATCAATAATCAAACACTACACACAACGGCTCAATGTTTTTCTGTGTCCCTACCTGCTATTCCTGCACACCAGGAAAGCTCCTGTCTTGGAGAGCAAAGGGACAGGCCAAGGAAACAAGCCCATCTATAAGGCTCACCATGTGCTTGCGCCAGGAATACCAAAATTTACACCATGCAATGAGACTGAAAACCCACCTGGACAAAAAGACACTTGACTACAGGTTTGCCACATCTTTTTTCCTTTTGTAAATATTTTCCCCGGCTCTGATCAATAAGAAATGCCAAACTGGAAGAGAAAGAGGGGAGGAAAGAGGGGACGACGAAGGGTAAACGTTGGTGTCGCCTTTGGCACTGGGTGTCTCCAGATAACGGTGTGGAGCAGCACAGCTGATTTGTAAGCAAAGCCTTGAAAAGCCCTGCAGCATGTGATCTATGAAACAGGAGGTCTGCAGAAGGATGTCTCCTCTGATATGAATGCCCCCTCGGGATGTATATTGCTGGATTGCACATCTAGTATCATTAGAAAACACGACCATAGATTAGGCTGTTTTGAAGCATGTGGTGTGCAATAATTAAGTAATAAAAGTCACCACAGGGGTGAAGGAACAAGAAACAGAAGAGTTACTATTTGCATACGTGCCGCTGGCGCCCTCCGTGATCGTCAGAGATGCTCCAGACTGCTAAAAGCTGGCTGCTACCAATTTTGGACCCACTCCTGCCAAAAGCTGGGAAGCACCAGCTCACTCTGCGGCACATGGGCGCTCTCTGCAGAAAACAATCTCCTGGTGGAGCTGGTGGCCCAGAAGCAGCCCAGCAGTTAGCCCAAGTCTCCAGCATCTTGCAGCCCATGCAGAGAGGCAGGGAAAGCACAGCCTCTCTGTCCCAGGAGCTGCAGCTGAAGGCACTGCAGGCTACAGGTGGGAGCAGAGCTGGGGATGACAGTTCCACAGTCACTGGTTGCTGCTGAGATAGGAAAGTCCCTTCCCAGCAAGGTGTGCAAGGACAAGGACCAATAAAACTCGAGGCTGAGGTCCTCCATCACCTTCAAGCGTTTGCTTCTAGGGGAAAAGAATAGCAGCAGGACCACAGCAATAAATGATATGCTGTCCTCAAGGCAAGAACCCTGCTGCGGCTGCCACTGCCAGTTCTGCCTCCCATGGCGGCTGATGAAGTTAAAGTATCATCACTTGCAAGGAGCAAGGCTCAACAATTTCAGGCTGCAGATCTCTCACAAGCTGGTCAGGTTAATGCCAGCTCAGAGCAGGTGAACAGGACACTGGCCAACAAGCAACTGCCTTTTACTTTTACTATTTTTCTATAACCATGGTCTCTGCTGCTGTCTCCTCCTGGCCAAGAGGCTCCCTGGTACCCTGTTTCAGGGGGCAAATACATCTGGTCTGTGCAGCTGAGGTGCTAGACCAGGGCTCAGCATTTCGGCTCCCCTTTCTGCTGCAGACACCTGACCGTCTGCGTGGAGTTCATTTTTATCCCTGCGCAGATTGCTTAGGACAGCACTTACTCCTCTCATCCAATCCGTCATTGCATCCATTTGCAGCTTTTTAGGATACCACAGTAGTGATATTTTAATAGCAAAAGCAGTGTTATTTAGCAAAACACACTTTTCACCCAGTGGTTCTTCCCAGGCAGCTGCCGTGGCTGTGTCAGGCTGGAAGGGACCCAACCAGAGCTGCATTGTCACCCTGGTGCTCAGAGGAGCAAGAGCCCAGCTCTCAGCTTCTGGACATGGCCCTGTTCAGTGCTTTCGTTACCCACCATCAGGTACCAGCTGGGAAATGCTCTCCTGGAGCCACAGCAGGGCCCAAGGTTGAGGCACAGTCTGTGGTGCTCCATCGTCCTTCCAGCACACCAGGGCTTCAACAGAGGTTGTGCCCGTTCTGGGCAATGCCCTGGCACAGTCCTGCTACAGGTTATCACAGGCTGTGGCGTATTTAACTTCAAATCAATGTGGGTTTGAGTCTTTGAGGAAAAGAGCTTTTCCCAGTGTGAGATTTTATTCATGTTCTCACAAGACACGCTTTCCAGGAGCGGAGATGTGAATCAGCATGGGAGGTAAAGAGAGGTATTAACCCTGGAGATTATACTGTTGTGTTTTCAATGTTTTCCAGGCCTTGCACTTCCATTTCTGACCTCCTCCAACACAAATACAAGGAGCTGTGGATGGAGCAGCAGAGAGCCCTGACAGCAGCCCTGCAAGTGGAAAAGAAAAAGGTGACAATACCCCAGCAGTGCTTTCCCTTGCTTTGCACAGCACGGCTACCAGGCACAAGCCCCACTGTCCTCTCCTACGATGGACGGACTTCTCCCAGCTGGGAGACATCCCTCCTGACTACTAGAAGGCTGGCGAAGCCTAACAAAGATGAGCAGCTTCCTAGCCAAGATGGGCCTGGCTTCAGCCAGAGCATGTCTCGTGGGGTGATGCTGTGGGATAGATCCAAATGTGTGTGTTCATTAGTGTACTCTAGAGGCAAAAGGGAAGGTGGGTTTTTTTTTAAAAAAGTATTTTTATATCTGAAGATATGCACAGGAGCTGAGAAAGCTCTCCAGGGCAGCAGTGCTTTGGCCAAGGCCTTTCAAAGGCTCAGACACTTATCCTGTAGGCACACCATTCTAGCGATCATCAAACATCTGTCTGCATAAAAAGCCTCTAGTCACAGGTGAACTCCTGGGATCGATCAAAATGAAGGCTCTGGTTCTCTTTGCGTCACCACAACAGTTAAACACCCTGCTGTAAATAAGAATTAAGTTTCAAATTATCTTTGGTTTTTATGTCATTCCCATGCCAGGAGCCCTGCAGACTGTCCTTTGGACCACATCAGCTCTGCTCGGGTTACCTGTGACAGTGGACAAAGAGGAACAAACCGACAAACGTTCACGGGACCGGCACCAGCCCTGACCCTGGCGCCGTGTGGTTGATGCCAGCACCCTCAGCAGTTGTTAGAGTGCAACGCTGTGCTGTTAAACACACCAATATTGTAATAACATTTAAAAGCAGCCAATGACTGTTTTATTAGTTAATGGCTCAAAGAAGAGTCAAGCTAATATGGTAATGACCGATTTCAATGGGCTTCCTGCCATCACAAACTATGCTTTATAGTTGAAGTACAAGAATACAGTGTTCTTAATTAGCAGCTACTTTATGAATGCACAAGCCTAGGATGCTGGAAAGTGCATTCCTACCTTATCTATTAAGGACTGATGTTTTTAATCACTAAGCTCCCTCCATCAAGTTCCCAAAGCCTGTAGCCACCAATTACTGAGTTAAGCAACACAAACCTACATCCTAGACCACAGAGCAGACAGATTCCCCAGGGTTTCATGCAGCGGCCAAAACATTCAGCAGGTACCTTCACTACCTTGTGTTGAGACTACGAAGCACCGCAAGCTGCAGTTAATCAGGAGAGCAACACACACCAGACATCCAGGAGCACCCCCACGGTGGGGGGGGTGGAAGTGACTTTCCCAGCGAGGGATGAGCCATTGTTCTAGCCCAGAACACAGGGCTTCCTGCTGGCAGCGGGCATCTCACTGGGATGCTGGATAAAGCGGAGCTGGCAGCTGCTCATGTTTTTCTCATCACTGTGTTTTAGCTATCAGTATTAGCTGCATGGACATTAAACTGCCCACATCAGGCACTTGTGGTCATCAGTCCCAAGGCACTTTTAGTCTTGTTCATCTCAGTGTCGTTACATTGCACCAGGCTGATGTATGTAGCTGTGCAGCCATTTCAGCCCGTTCTTGTTTACCTTTAGTTACAGGAGTACAAAGTGTGTGAAACTCGCACCACATTCCTGCGAAAACACCCACCACCTGCAAAGGAGGAGTCCTTCTGGCACCTGCCCCACCTGGAGAAGGTATGGAGCACTTGACTGCACTCAGGGACACCTTCTAACCTTGCCCACATGCCCTGATAACACCCTTAGCACACAATGAAGGTAGACACAAGGCTCACAGGACCCTAAAATGGTCCTGCACTGGATGTATTCAGACATCAGCCCCTTCTCAGACTTCAAGGTGAGATACTTTTCACAGTCATAAGCCCTGGAAGAGAGGCAGCAGTTGCCCAGATAAAAGCTTAATGACTTTTTCTACCTTATGTAAGCTTTCATGAGATGAGAAGCATCTTTTTATGCCGTTAGTACTGGGGTGGCCTTGGTTCACTGCTGGTACTGCCACAACTGCCCGACACAAGACAAACCTGCATTTTGGTGGCCTGCCATTTTATCAGCTCTCACCATAACTAATTCAGACCACACCAGATGTTTCAAGAAGCATTTTTGCCCCAAGAATTAGAGCTTTCCAGAAAGCCTGCACTTTTTATACCTTTCTAAACTACCCGATTGACATTATTCACCCTGAGACTGAACAAAGGCTCTAGACAGGTTGCAGATGTGTGTGACACTTCCTTTAATTGATCCAAATAAGAGACAAGGTGAAGATTTCTTGTTCTAGCAATGGGATCTGAACACCTCCCTGAATTCATCTGTGCATCCTGCTGTGCTCTGAGGTATTTGTTTGAATTTCGTCAGCTTTGTTTGTGCTGTAAATTATAGGGAAACTTCAAGTGAAGGGCTAGGGGGCATTTTAGGAGAGAAGGGAAGAGAGCTGGGCAAGTGGAACAGAAAGGAGACACCAGAAAGTCTGAAAGCACTGAAACCCTGCAAGGAGTTTACATGGCCAAAATCATATCTGGCATTGATAGATAACGCTTCAAAGAGCCTCTCAGCCCTCTGCCCCAGCCCTTGTTCTGCTGGGGTTGTGATTTTTTGCCACGCTGTTGATTTTTAACCACAGTTTAAACCAACGAAGAAACCTTGTGCCTTCCTGAAGCTAATTTACTTCTACAAGTTGGAGAGTTTCGACCAAGAAATGTGTTTTGCACCACCTTGATGTATTCTTCTTAAGTCCTGTCTAAGACTGTCCGATTAGCATATGTCAGTAATCATTTATCCCTGCTGCCTGTCAGCACAGAGCTGCTGCTGCGGCTAGTGTCAGGGAAAGAACATGACCGATCGCTGTTAAACAGATTGTGTAAGTCACACGAGATACTGGGGCAAGCCTCCTCTTTAGAGCTCCTCTCACCCCAGACCTTTCCATCACTATTCATTTTTCAGCCTGTGTTTTTCTTCATGCCTTCCCTTTTGTTTCATCCATGACTGTGGTTGGGTTCCTCCCCCAGCCACAGCTCTCAAGCCTCTGAGTCTTTTCTTCCTCTCTTTGCCTTTCTCCTTCCTCTCCTCTTCCCTTCCTTCCCAGAGGCAGCATCCAAGGGGAGGAGGGACAGCTCATTTTGCACAGCCTCTGCAGATTTTCTGTATTTGTCTTTTCTCATTACATTAACCTGGAAGGTTTGCCTTTCCCCAGCTGCAGATCTAACAGGCACAGCCCACATCAAAACTTGGATCAGGAAATTCATTACTCCAGTTGAGTTTCAGTGCATGGTTTCCCCCATGGAAAAAAGTTTTCTTGAACATCCATAAATGTTTACCCAGTTAAAAGTAGTAACAACACAGAGAAAGTTGATAGTTCCCAAAGACACTTAGTAGCCTCAAAACTCACGCATTAACTCTCTCTGTAAAGTTGGGTTCTACACAGGTAGTGGTGGAAGGGTCGTGAAAGGCAGTGGCCTGACTCTCCAACCAAACCCAGGGACTCCAGCAGTGACTCGATCGATCCCTCCTTTACAAGGGTGAGAATAGAGAGCAGTGCTCCAGAGGTGAGGGAGCTTGTTCTCACAGTGTTTCTGTCCTTGTGAAACCTTTCTCAGGCTCCTCCATGGTTGTAGATAACTACTTTTTGGTGTTTTTTAAGTCTCGATGGCCTGGAGAGGCCAGCTGTTAGCTCTGACCACTGCAGGCAGCTTACCCAAACACTGTCTTTAATCCATGTAACACCCTCATCCTACTGCACAAAAAGCAGTATGAAAAGCAACCACAAAAATATCACTTTACAAAAACATTTTAGCAGACTTGCGTCTGCATATTATTTCCTACCACCCTTCCCTGACATTGCCCTGTTCTGGCCACTACAGAAGATGCTCATAGGAACAGCTTCAACCTCTGGGCAAGAATATTCAGACTCCATTGTCCTGACCACAGCCCCACTTTGGACTATTTTTCCATGTGGCCTGAGGCTGGTGCAAGGTGCAGGGGTATGACGTGTCCTCAAGCCACTCATCCTTCTTGTCACAGGCACCCCCTGTCATCTGGCATGATGCCTTCTAGTCTGGCTCGTTTTGGGGGCTGGGGGGAGCAATACAGAGCACCCAGCTACCAGGATGGTTGTAACCCAAAGCAGGAAACAGGAGGAAGATGAGGATTTTTTTTCCTTCAGAGCCATAAAAATCAACAAGGAGGATTTTTCTATTCCCATCCTGATCCCTTAGAGAACTGCAGAAACTGGGTGTGGATGTCACTACTGGCTCTTAAACTGGACTTTCCATTCAGCCCCTGCAAGACTTCTCTCCTGGCACCGTGCTACAGCTTGCAGAGGAAGTTTAAGAGAAGAAAACAAAGGAGCTTTGCCCTCCCCACTAATTGCCTTTGCTTGCTCCCTGCATTGCCAGGGCTGCATGACATTATGTAGTCATTCAGTCAGTAAAGTATAGACAAATTGACTACATTTTCATCTGGATTTAGGTTTCAGCCCCACTGCTTTAGAATAATGGCCCACGCTATTAAGCTAACCGGGTGATTTACAGGCTCTCCCACACCGGGCGATCGCTCCTGCTCCACGTCTCGCTCCGAAGGACCGACCTGGCACGTGGTCTCCTGGGCCCTCCAGCTCACTGAAGCAAACAGGTCACAGGGACCCAGTCCTGTCCTGATGGGCAGTTCATTAGGGAAAGTTGCTGAATTGAAGTATTTCATTACTAGTATTTTTTACAAAACCAAACACAAGTTAACTCCTTACTCACCTCAGCAAGACCCTTCTACTATCCTCCTCTTCCTCAGTCACCCCCAAGGCAAATGGCTTCTGCCTTGCTCTGCCTGCAGCAAGGTGATTCCTGAGCTTGGGTTTTGCCAACACCCTGTGCACCAAGACTTTATATATTTGTAGATGTGGGACTACCTTCCCTGGGGGCTGTACCTCAGGCACCCAGCATGGACATAAATGCTCCTGCCCACCACCTTCACGGGATGTGTCCTGTCCCGGTGTCACTCATCGCTAGCATCATGCTGGCCCAGGCAGAATGGCATCCCCGGGGTCAACCAAACTCTGGAATGAGTGTTGCTGCCAAAGTACAGCATCCCCACAGCCCTGTCTGTGCCAGCACAGGGCGAGGCTCCAGCTTACCTCCATCCAAATATTTCATAGCCACAATCCATACCAGTAAGTCAACGCTGGCCACTCCGCAACAGATTCCCAGGGCTCTGACAAGTCAGTCCAGAAGAGCTCAGGTAGCAACACCTCACGCAGCAGCGATGTAGGACGGAATTCACCAACGTGTCAAAATATCTTCATGCACCGCGTGTCACTGACACCAGGGTTTTTCCTTTGCTCATTGGAGAATTCCAACTTGCACAGACCTTCAAGGTGGCTTTCCAGGGAGAATAGTCTTGTTTACTTGACCAAACAGGGGGAGGAAAGAAAATGCGACAACTTTGGACAACACTTTTGTCAACATGTGCTGCCTTCCCGAGCAGATGAAACGAGCTGCACTCGATGCGCAATATGAATAAGCGATAAGCAATTGACGAGCAAGTGTTCGGGTACCTTGGCAAAAGACTTAATTTGCAACCTGGCACAAAATCAAAGGCTCTGTCAACGACTGAGCGGCTCTCCCGCCTATGCCTTGCGTTACCTGGGAAAGCTCTGTCAGGTAAATTTCCACTGAAAGTAATTAGAGGAATCCCCACTGTATAAACTTTGCAGCAAAATTCTGGGCTCCGGAATTTGATTCTCACCAGGGATCCGATATCTGCTCACAGCCTGATCCTTCATCAGAATTAGCAGTTGAGGTTTAACACATACACACAAAAATGTTCCACATTTCTTTTTAATGCCTTACCTCTATTTTTGTCTAAAGAGCTGAACTGACAAACACAGCTCATGTAATCTTGCAACTGTTGTCTTGTCAGAAAAGCCATAGTCTCTGCTTAAATAACCTAGGCTTGATACACACCGTGCACGGTGAGCTGGCTTTTCAGATACAGCATTTATTCTCCCAGGTTTGAGGGCAGCAAAACTTTGTGGAGTTGGAGTGTTATAAAACTTGTCTCCTGGGGCCTAAATACTGCTTAAAGAATAAAGCAAGGAGTTCAAGAGCTTTCTGTCACCATGGTACCAGATCAAGCCTCCCTTCAGCTAGGATTTTGGCTGTCCAAAAGCAAAGTGTGTCACCTGATGGCTGTTCAATCACCCTAGTGACATGAATCGGTGGGTCCCAGCCCCACAGTGGCAATCCAAAGCAGAACCACTGGCCCTCAGTGGTGGCCACCCTACAACAGGCACAATGCAAAAAAAGAAAATACAACACCCCTCAGGGCTCCAAATGGGCAGCAGAGACCCAGCTATCCTGAGCATGATCCCTGCACATCCCCGCTGGGACCTCCCACACCGCAGCCATTCTGTGACTAAACGCAGGCTCCAGGCCCCCGTCACCATCAGATTCTGGAGGTTTTCTTGTTTTCTCTAATAGCTGAATCTTCCAGCAATTCAGCTGCTCAGATCACAGCCTTGCCCAGTATCCCTGTGCACGTGCCCTGGACACACTCGACCTCCCCATCACACCCTAATGCTGCTCTCTGCCGCGCTCAGCCCTTCCTCAATCACGGTAACCCATCTGCCATCCCTGCCATTTGTATTGCTCTCCAACATCTCCCAACCGGCACAAGAAAACCCCAGCCCTCCCCGTGCAGCCATCTCCAGGGCAGTCCCCACCTACACCCAAGCCCTGGTGTCCAAAGGCAGCACAAGCAACTGTTGGCAAGTAATGGCCGTTGCTGTTATGGAGCTATTCACCTGAGAAGGGAACGGATTTGGGGTGGCTGCAGCCTCACAGCTCACAGTAGAGTAAAACTAGACATGCTGTGTTGGGCTACAGGTCAGCACCTACCACTGCTTTCAGCGCTCCATACTGTTTCACACACAAATCCACAGAATTCCTTTTTAAATAAACTTGGGGGTTTGTTCCTGGTCCTGTTCTGCCTTCTGCAGAGATGCTGTTCACCAACAGACAGCTCAGTTTGAGACAAAACTCTTGCCTGGCATGAAAAGGGTCGGGATTCAGATCTCAGAAACATGAATTTGGTGTGAAAGCTGCCAGCTCTGCTCTGACCCCGGGACACCTGCCAAGGGGGGCACATGCCAGGTTACAGCTCCAGTGGGTTAATTCTCCTTTATTCACCCTGCTGCCCAGACCAAGTGACCAGTGAACTCCAGAAAACATCTGTGGCCCTTATTTTCAGGAAGGAAAAAAAAAAAGCCAAAACCCCCAAATCCCCATGGGGCATTAAATACAGCAGCCAAAAATTGCTGAGCACTTTTTGAAGCCTTCTTGGGTTTGAAGCAAATAAAGATCATTTACCCAGACCCCCTTTGTCCTGCATTTGCCGATGTTCTTAGGGAAGCGGGGAGAGAAAAATCAACCCCATTCATTAAAACGGTTAAGCGTGCTACTGTCAGGAAAAGCCACTGTATTTGTAACCCTAATAATCCAGCATACACCTCCGAGCACAGCTCATCTTGGACAGGATAACGTCTGTTTTAAAAGTACCTACTCTCTAACTTGTCATGGCATTTGTTGACAACCCTATTGAAAGCCGCTCTCAATGCAGCTGTGAAGGATCTTTCAGCACCTCTTTCTCTTTCCTAGACAGTTTTTGAAAGGGAGGGAAAAAAAAAAAAAAAAAAAGCCATCAATACAGGGGGAAAAAGGCATCAGCAGCCAACATCAGCTGATGAAGCGCCTCACCTGGGCCCCCAGCACACCGCCTCCAATTAAATCAAAATGGTTTGTTTTTAATGGTCTTTTACACTGACAAGTGGGCTATCATTCCAGGCCTAGAGAGCTGTCAGGGAGCCGAGGCAAATCCTCCGTTGATAATGCCCAATGCTTCCAATTAGGAGCCGAGGCCGCTCCTGGCGCACTAACGATTCCCCAGCCTCCCCCAAGGCCCCTTCGGCGCTGGCTGTTTCGTCTTCCCTCTTCCTCCGCCGCAAATTACTGACACAAAACGGAGGCGCCCCGGTGCCTCCTCACCACGCCGGGCCCCGGCCCTGTTGGATTTAATGAGGCGATGGAAGTTTTTGCGGATCTTTCGCTAAATTCTTTTCTTGTTTGACAGCTGCTTGAGTGTTGACCTTATAAAAGATTTAGTGTTTCTCATTATTTTCTGTCAAGCTTTACAAGTGATAGCTTCACGGAAATCATTTGCATCTCGATGCGCGCGCTCGCGCGGTTTTTGTCTGTACGGGGGATGCTCGGCGCGGCGTGCGTCAGTGTGTACACCCTACCCCTCTCCATATTGTGTATTTTATTCCCTCCTCCCCCCCACCCTTGAAAAAAAAAACCCACCAAACATGGCACTGTTTTGTGTTGTTTTGAGGAAAAAAAAAAACAAACAGGAGAGGACTTAAAAGACCCTGGATTTGTTAGACTTCTGTAAATAAGGGAGGTTTTGAAAAAGGAATAGAGATTGGTTTCAAGAAAGTGTTTTGTCACCCACTAAAAGGATTCGATCAAATGGATGATGGAAAAACTAGGCTGAGTCTAGGGGCGGCTTTGTTGTTAAAGTGAAAAATCGTACAAGGCTGGGAAGCTGCCTTTGAGCAGGCGCCAGAGCCAGGCAGGTGCTGGAGGAACGGGTACAGCCGCATCTCCCTGCAGCCGAGCGGGGACCCTCCCAGGGCAGGAGGAGAGCCTGGTGCTGCTTAAGACTTACATCAGCCCCTTTCACAGGTTCTTCCTCAACGCCTTCCACAAATCACCACAAAACATTTAATCCAGCTATATTAATTAAAACTTCCCCCCCGAAACTAACCTTACTGACCACCCAAGGGTGCTCACAGTGCCCAGCAGCTACGGCACACACACACCCCAGCACCCACCTCATCATCGACAAGCCCAACACCAACGCCACCCACAAAACCCTGGGCAGTCTCTGGGGTACGTGCTCTGCTGCTGCCAGGGGAGCTCTGCCTTCCCTGTACCAGCTTAGCATCACACATACACGTTATTAGTCCTCTGTTAACATCCTGCTTCTGCTTGCGACGCACGTGGTTGTATTAATGCTTGACAAACGATCATGTACAGGCCTCTGATTTAAAACATTATCATAACTGGGAAACCTAAATGAAAATAAGCCCCAAATACATATTTAAGTATTAAGAGTGAGAAGGGTTTTTGGTTTTGGTTACTGCCCCTCTAATTCTTTGAAGCAAGCACTGACATGAAAAGATCCCAGTTATAAGTGTCCTGCATGGTTTAATTTGTCAATAACAAATGCAAGAAACAACAGCAAAAGGCAAAACATTGCTTCTAATCTGCAGCTGAAAACCATTGCAGCTCCATCATCCTGCAAGGAAAATCACCAAGGCTCATGCCTACAAACTGTATTCCTGTCCTGCTACAGCCAATGCTCCAAATCCACAATTCAGACAAAATCCTGGCATAACAGTCTGTAACCACATCAGAGTAATGGTGAAGATCATCAGCTGTCTCTAGAGGAAGTACCTTTGGGTTCATCATTTAAAATATGAATTACAAGAATCAGAGATGAGGATTCATCACTGGCATTGACTTCTCAACACCAGTCTCTGTCATAATAAGACCTTTGACCCAAGGACACCCTTATCTTGACTCTAATCTAATTACTGGCCCTCATTATGAGAGGCTTTCTCATTTTTTAAAATAGCACTTGTCCCCTGTCCTACACCTGGTGCTTCCCACTTACTCATGCTGAGGGCAAAAGCTGGCATCCCTCAACTTTGTCAAGGCTCTGCTAATTTTAATTACTGCCAGTTGTGGCTCAGTGTGACATTTCTCACCTGGGAGCTTTGCACCAAGACTAAAGTGAATGAACTGCTGTTTCCTCCCCTGCAGCTTCAGCCCAATCCCAGGCAGAGATTTCCCTCTGCCCAGTTCCCAGCAGTGGTGGGCAGGGAACACCAAGGCAGAGGCACATTCAAGAGAAGCAGCTCAGCTGTCCTTACCTGCAGGCACTGGATTTTTCTAACAATCCCAGCTCTGAAGGAAAAACTCCTGCATCTTTAAATGGAGATTGGAGTTGGCCCAGCTGGGGATTGTCCCTGCCAGCTCCCAGGGGCTGCCCACCTACTTCAGCAGCCCTTGGTTCTGCCTCCCCCCCACCTTTCCCTCCTGGGGAGGGCTTATGTCACTGCTGCTGCTTGTGAAAAAGCAAAAACATCCAGAAACAATTGTCTGAAGTTAGGCACTCAAATGCATATTTAAGTACCTGAACGCCTTCCTCCAGAGAGGGGGAATAGCTAAATATGCTTTGTTTGTCTTGATTAATGAGATCACTAGCAAGTTTCCAGGGCAGAGACTGCTGTGTATTTTTACATATGCAAAACCTGACATCCAGCCAGCCTGAGCAGGGTGGGGGAAGCGGGAGGCAGCTCCACGCGTCCACGCAAGGCAGACGTATGGCACAGGGAATTGTGCTGGGACCGTGGCCCCCCATGGTAAACCAGCTCCGTAGATGAAGACACTCACACATCTCAGTAACTCCGCATCTACTGCGTAGCTTTGCTGCACGCACCTGTGTGCAAACCCCACCGCTCACCCCAAAAGGCCCTGGGACCTTTCTCCCCCAGATGACTTCCCCTTTGTTTGTCATGGGTATCTGTCCACCCCCCCACCCCCTCCAAGGAGCTTTCTGGGGAGAGGCTGCTTGTCTCTCCGTTGGGCAGGTCATGTAAGAATCCCTGACCCCAACAGGGCCTTCCCTGGGAGCTCTGAGCCCATCCTGGCCCCTCAGTGAAGCACACAAGTCCTGTGCTGTAGAAAACAAGCTGTATTTATTTCAGGGTCCATCTTAAGGCATGTCAGCATTTGAAAATGTCAGACAACCACCACACCATGGTAAGACTGCAGGATCTTGTTACTAGAGCAAAATAAGAATCTCCTGAAGCCGATCAGAAAACCAGTCCTTATTTTAAACAGGTTAAGTGTTTAACTTCAGTTGGAGCAACATCCCCTAAACAGGCAAAACCCCTTGTGCTAATCTGCAGTCTCTTTCCTGCTTGTGCTGTTTTCTTTGGCTGGCTGCTCGCTGTAACCAATCCTCTATCTGCTCCTTTCCTTATAGGTTGGGCCTCATCTCAGTACTTTTCCAGACCGTGACGCTCGTAAAAAGGCGTTCAGTGCCTCCTATTGAGAAGTGCCTGCGAGACGTGGTCCCCTTCCCCAGAGCATCTCTGCCGAAGCACTGTGCGGGGCACCACAGCCCCCAGACCCTTCCATAGCCACAGGCAATGGGCTTTCTCTCTCTTTTTAAGGAGTTATGCAAATGCAGATATAGCCAAATAAATCATAAATACGAGAGGAATGGTTCTGTCTCAGCCTGTTCGTTGCTTCACGTCAGATGCACACCACCTTACTCAGTCTGATCACCACAGCTCTAATCGTGCTCGAGGTAACAACACTCCCAGCAGGAACAGGGCAGTGTTCACACCAGTACAGCCCCAGAGGGAAAGCAGAACAGTCTCCTTCACTGTCTGTTCAGAACAAATGTATTAAATGCAACCATCTCCCAGTCGATGACAAGTCTATAATATCTCATAATCCATCAGTCCTTCTCATTTCTTTGCCGAGTAAACTTCCCATCACCGTCTGATGCCGCAAAGCCCTTACCTGTGTGAAGGCATCCGCACACCTGCTTTAGGGGCTCTGCCGAACTGAGGCCTCACCACAGAGCAATGCCACCCCTTGAGGATGGCTCCAGCCAGTCCCACACTTACCCTCGAAGAGCTGCTGTCCCTCAGGGCTGAGCTTCTCCAAGCAGCTGCTGAACAAACTCAAACTGCACCAGCACCAACTCAACATCACAGCACCCAAACCCAGCTTGGTCACCAACAGGTGACAGCAGAGGCTCAGACAGGTACCGACACATTTATAATCCATCTCCAACCAACAGGGCGTTTCACCTTTGGAAAATACCACTTGCTGATAACCATGATTAACTGTGCATCTCCAAGATTGTTAGAGGAATAATTAATTACTCCTATGTAGTCAGCTTCTCAATCTACTGTTTAATCTCCAATTGTACCAGGTAGTACCTAAGCCCAATTTTCAGTTTTCATGTTTGGCACTTGGAGAGCTCAGGTGTGTTCACCCTGGGACAGCCCGGGCACCGCAGGGCCGTGCTCCGAGAGGTGGGACCTGCTGTCCTGGGCAGCCCCAGCTCAGGAGGGGGCCAGTGACAAACACTGCAGAGGGGGTGGATGTGCCCAGCATGACTTTGCCCCACACACCTCAGCACAGAGGCTACTCCAGCCTTTCTACATAGGCCCACCAGCAGGTGAAGAAGCTATTCTGAGCCCCCCCAGGGCTCATTCCCCATCAGATTTTCAATCAAACTTTTAAGCCCAAACCTCAAACAGCAGAGTCCTTCGTAACACTCATCTGCATTGCTCAGGACACAAGAACAAAGCAAACTGCAGGGGCAGCTTTTCTTACCCCTGCCAGGACAAGGAAGGCTCCACACCAGCTGCACTGGCACTTTCCACACACCCTCCTTAGGAGCAGCTTGTGTCTCAACCTGCCCTTTATATAAGGAAGCAGCGGTAGCAAACTCCACCCTGCCCACACCTGAGCTGGGGGAGGAAAGAAATCACCTGCTCCACACCAGGGAAACCCTGGTATGTGCTTCCCTCTTTATAGTGCAGGCCTCTAAATAAAACCCATCTAAAATAACTAGGGGGATAACAGCAGGGTCTGCCATGCTGGCAGGGGTGGATTATAGCTGGAGACCTTTCCCACCTCCCCAGGGAAGGAGGAGGCCAGGCCTTAAACGACTCATCTGCTAAAAATGACACTGTTTATGAGTGTGTGAGAAACCCAGGCGTGAGGTTTGCCCGGCGGGAGCCACGTCCAGCTCTTGCTCCAGCCACAGCATCGGTGTCTGCCTGCAGCAACCGCTCAGGTCCTTGGGGTGTGCGCAGGGGGGAAGGAAACATCTGCAGGGAAAAC
>NW_020799122.1:4841761-4875171 GCF_003259725.1 Athene cunicularia | reverse complement strand
GGGGGGGGGGGGGTCGCTCCCAGCTCGGGGTTAATGAAGTGGGAAAGGAGTCTTTCAGAGAGGCCTGCAAACAACCCCCCTCCCCGGGCAACAAACACCACCCCCCCCCTCAAATCCTACATGGATTGACTTAAACCCAGGGGATAAGTGCTTTAAATTAATCTCATTGAATAAGAATGAGGCCAAACAAAACTCTTTAAAATCATATTAAAAATCTATCAAAGGACAACTTGCAGTGGGTGTGCTTTTCATTTGTGAGCCCAAAGGCAAGGAGCATACAGCAACCTTCCTCCCATTTACACAGCAGGAATGGGAATCAAAGACATTCTCTAATATTTAATTGTCCTTGTAGCCGTAGCAGATTCCTCCTCTTACATTAATGAAGTACAAGGCTTCGTTACACGTTTGTAATTGCAATATTTAAATTTGCCATCGCACATCTGGAAGAGGCTGGAAACTCCCCTGTAACGGGGGGTCTGAGGGCCGTGGCTGTGACAGGGTCTGGTTTGTGGTAGAAGGTTGGGAGGAGAGAGCGGAGCAGAGCCCTGAGGAAACCTCGGCCCCGGGAAGGGGAAATGGCCGTGCTGGGTCTGCCCAGGAAGGAAAGAGAGCAGAGGGGAAGCGAGGGCTGGAGCAGTCTCCTCCAGGGAGATCTTGTAGCAGAGTCAAGCAAGGCAAGCTTCAAAATAAATCAGTTTAGGGAAGACACCACACACTGTGGGCCCCCATCAGAGAGCACCGCACTTGCCCCACGAACAGCGTCTTGTGTGGGAGGATCCCGGCAGCCTCAGAAGCTGCTGAAGGACCAGCCTCACCTCCAGCTTGCGTGCAGGGACCCACTGTCCACCAGCAGAACCCACCAGCACTGGGGCTGCACCTACAGCGGCCCCTGACCAGGCTGGAAACTCATTTCTAGCAGCTGGTGCCAGGCGGGCACGATCCTGGCAAGTCCTGGGGCGTGGGACAGGCTGTGGTGGGTTGAAATTAGATAAAGTGGTAAAAATGGCACAGTTGAGAAGGAACACCAGTCCCCATTAAGGAAACCTTTGGAGTACTGCACCAGTTCTGTGCCACCGATTTCTCCCGGGGTACAGATGCTCCAGCAGACAGGCTGCTGGGGGTTGGTTTCAGGCAGCTCCAGGCTCTGGATCCAAGACACAAACCAGTTAGTGCAGTGGGTTTGCCAGGACCAAACACAATCCTGGCTCTCAAGCCCCTTCTGGGCTTTTACCCAGCTTGAGGGCCATCTTCCTCCCCTCCCGACACAGCTTTAACCAGGACCACCACCCTGGGAACAGACAAAGAACAAAAGCTGCTCCTCTGAACATGCCAACACACACAAATCCAATGAAATCAGCAGAATTGTTCCTAGCCAAGATATTTTATGGTTTCATCTGAGCACCAAACAAAATGATGCCAGAACGAAAAGCCCAGAACAATCGGTGCTTTTCCTGCTCTCTCCCCAGGCTTACAGAGAAAATAAGCTGTTGTAAACAGGGAAGTTCTGTCGCTGACTGTCCTTAGTTAGGGGTGCTTCTCAGCAGTGGGGTACCAGGGCTAAGGTGTCCTGTGTTTGACCTAGATGCTGAAAGCGGGTGTTCAACTGTGCCCCTTGACCCAAGGTGACCTCCTTGCTTTTTCCTGTCCCAAAGCCTTGAAGGGCAAACTCAAGATGCTCCAGCTGCAGAGGAGGATGTGGCCTCCTGTTACTGGCAGAGGACACAGAGCCAGAAGCAAGATGAAAAAAGGTGCACCAGAGCATCTCCTGGGTGAGGCAGGACTCCAGGCGAGAGAGCAGGGAGAAGCAGCAGGGAAGGCAAACCCAAACCACGTCCAGGTAGCTTTATAGAAAAGCTACACAGGGCCAATATTTCAAGACCAAACGCAGAAACATCAAGCTTCAGGGCAGCAAGGCCCCTGCTACTTATCACAAGACAAGAAAGCAAACCTCACCAAAGCCAATGCTGGTGCAGCCAGAGGAAGGTGCAGTTTCACCGGGCGCTGCCAAGAGCTGACCCCCCCTGCCCTTCCGAGCAGTTCCCAGCCAGCCAGGACCCCTGCGACACGCCACACACCTCAGAGCAGGAGGGGACAAATCCAGGAGCAGCTCAGGGTGACATCCACCTGCTCCATGCCAGGGCTGCACCCAGGGAACCCACCGTGACCCCAGCAGCTCCTCCAGCATTCAGGCGCTCAGAGGACCTGGGAGCCTCTGCGCCCACAACACCCCACTGATGGGGCTCTGAGCTCGGCCACCCCTGCTCCACACCCCCTGCCCTGCCTTGGTGAAGAGACGCTTTGTGTTGAGTACAATTTAACTCCAAACCCTCTAGGTTCTTCTCAAATTGTGCGGTGAGTAAGGATAAAACCATCTCAGAGCCCAGCTAGAGCTGCCAAAGCGTAAAAAAGGGCAGAATTTGGTTCCTGCTGACCCAGCTACAACTCAAACACATTTTGCACATCGGCCTTCAAGTTTATTTAGGGCAAACTTGGCTTAGCTTGAGGTGCATGTGCATTTAACACTCTTTCTTGTGTAACAGTCTCCTCTTCTTCCTTTCCCTAATCATGCAAGTAATCCAGCACTATCTGCTAAAAGATGGTGAAGCTGAAGGAAAAAAGCATTCTTTTTTTTTTTTAAATCACATTATTCATCGTAACTGCTTGTAATGTTACAGGCCCAGTTAGTACAGACAGCAATGAGATTTCCTGATGTCTCTCACCAATGTGCTGTTGGCCTTCATTCCTACTATTATGAATTTGCCAATAGTCCCTATTAATTCATAAGTGACAGTCAGCCAGGAGAAGGTCATGTATTTTCCCCTCATGCACACTATCAGTTCTTCCCAAACTTACACTCTCTGCATCACTCTGAGTCATTTTCATCCTCAGGGGTTTCTTTTCTGTTTAAGTTGACATTTGCCTTAAACCCGATTACTCTTCCAAACAGCACTCATAACAAAATCGGGTGGGCTTTGTTGTTATTTTATCTTAATCTAATGAATGTCAGCAACTTCATGCTCTCTGCAATAACATGATCAATTTTATATTGGTGCCTTTTTAACATCTTTCTGAAGTGTTCAAGAGTACTGCAGTAAAATCAGTGTGTTTGCTAATTGCTTGTGAGGAAAAAAGATTTGTTTCTCATAAAGTTACATTCACTTCCGAAATTAAATACTTTTGGATTGATTGTTTCCCTCCCACAGTCTTTAGTATGACTCACTATAGCCCAAAGTAGGTGCCCTCAATTCTGTATGCACAAAGCAGGTATCATTTTCATCTGGTTATGCACCTTTTTCAGTACTTTTTTCCCTTCCAGCACCTGAAATTGCCACTGGATTTGAGCACTTTCTGGTCCTGCGTTATACAGCATGCCTGGCTTGGGTCACGGGTGGGCTGCTCTTCATCTCTTTCCTTGAGGAAGACACACGCAGGCAGCAGAAAGCTGTTTTGGCAGGGTTTAGCACCGTTTCTGGATGTGTACTGCTTGCTTGTGTCACAGGAGGTGCTGGAAGCAGCGCAGCGAGGAAGGCAGGCAGAGGGAGGTGGGTGCTCACCTGCAGGCCCTGGGGAAGTTTGTACATCTCCTGCAGGCCCTGGGGGGGACCTGCTCTCCCCCTCTCCTCACCAACTCAAAGAGGAGCTTTGTCACGGACTCCACTAGAGCTCGGGTTCCATTTCACATGCTGGGCAATGGTGAAGGAGCCTCGACACATTTGGGGCCATACTGCATCCTTTTTCTCAGCAGCCCCAGTTCTCTGATAAGCAAGAACAAGATAAAAACAAACGGGAAAAGCAAGAAGTGAAATCCGTTAGCTTGGGACGTACTCAAAACAGGTGTAGCCAAAGCAGAGAGAACCCCCAAACCCAGGGTTACTACTGCTAAGTGTTAGCAAGAGCCTTGCAAAGACTTTAATGTTCAGAGAGGTGAGACATTTCATACATACTCTGCATTATATAATTAGGTATGACAATATGCTGCAGGCAAGGAGAAGTTTGGAGATTGCTGGATTCCACGCTGGCTCCTTCCCACAGTGACAACGTTTGTTCCCAAACTCAGGAGTTTTGACATGAAGTTTTGTGCCCATGAGCTCTGCCCCAAAGGGACCATGTGTCATTATACTGAAGAGTTCTCCACAATCCTGCTGCTTGCACTGAAATCGGGAGGTTCCTTCCAGGGGGCAAAATCTGACTAATGATCAGTGTCCAGGGACAGACCTTGCCCCAACGCACAAGGACAGGAGAGAAGGTGGCAGCAACGTGGCTACGTTACCTGAGACAAGAGCAAAGTGTCCCCCTGGATAGTGAGAGGGGAAAGGGCGGCCTCCCCTCTCCTCTTAAACATGCTCCTGGAAAACCTCCTCTGTCACTACTGTTTATCTGGTTAAAAACAAGCAAGTAAGCAGATTGTGGAGTGTTTCTACAGGTCTTTTAAAGAGGGAAGCATCTCCTGCCTGAGTACTTGCCTTGCTTTCACGTTATATAGACATCACATTTCTCTGAGAACTATATTTAACATTTTTTATTTTTCTTGCAAAAACTATCTTAGAAACTCTCTGCATCTTCAGGAAGCCACATTTAATTGCAGCAGTGCAATTAAATCCAGGACACACCTGGATTCGATTCCATTTGGACCTATGGAATGAAGGGGAGGAGGCCAAGATCCCCAAGACCCCTCCCATATTTGCCTGATAAACTGAAACACTCCTCAGTTGATTTGGCAGGTCACCCTGACCCCCGGCTGAGGCACTCGAGCAGGTTTCGCAGCCAACGACTGGAAGGTCCCGGCTTATGTTGGAATCTGCTGGTTGCCAGGTTTTCTCTGTTTTTTCTTCTTGACCTTGGATACACCAGTGTCCATCCCACTGGAATATTCAGATCGCAGGATCTCAGCAAGGCGATGTTTGCCGTGGGTCTTCCTGAGAAGGTCAGACCTGGGCAGAGGGAAGAGAAGAGGAATTAGATTTCCTTCTCCCTGAACTGCTGCTAGGTGGGTTACTTATTTTACAGCCGTGGAAAAATGACATTTGCGCATTAGCAGAAGAACAGCTTCCTTTTCTTGAGGCTTGATTTGAAATTCTGTCTCATGCAAAATTAGATATTGTTGTGACAGGTTTTCACAAAGGTGGCAAAATATCATGCCGTTTTTAAAAGCAAGCCTTTGTTCTGTACAAATGCTCTTGCAGGGGTGGCGGGGAGAAGGAGGGAAGGTTGTGTGCTGAAGGCTGATGAATTAGGTGACACAGCAGTTTGAAAATTAGAATAATAATAAAAAAAAACCCCTAACAGCCTTAAGACATCGAACAATGGAAACATTTTATAAACAGAGCTTAAATCCAGAGCTTGAAAACACAAAAAAACCCAAACAAACAAGAAGAAAGAAAAAAAAAAAAAAGTCAGGAGTCTAAACCCAACAGACTCTTTTCTTGCAGTGTCCTGCAGACATCACATGCACCTTACAGCCTTCCTCTCCAGAGACCAGCTTTTGCAAAGGTAGCTGCATTCTGCCCAGCCACTAAACTCCAACATGGATCTCCCTGTAGCCCTAAACTGCCAGCTATAAATATAAAAAACCCACTCAGCATTTTTCCACCACAAGTTCTGCCACTGTCCTGCTCTATAACCTTGGGCAAATCTCATCCTCACTGCTGCTATCGCTCTCGCTTGTTTAAACTGCAATCCCTTCGGGGCAGGACCTATCGTTCCCAACAACATTCCCATGGTCCTGGGCACAACGGGGTATCCACAGCTATTGGTGTCTGGACATCCCGCTCTTCTCTTTATAATAAGGACCACAGAATCCCAGAATCGTCTCGGTTGGAAAAGACCTTGAAGATCTTCCAGTCTAACCATTAACCTTCACACTGACCATTCTCCACCAGATCCCTCAGCACTACGTAACAGCTCTCAAAAATTTCCAGAAGTGAACACAAGTCCTAAAGGCTGGTGCCTTACAGCACTGCCTTTCAGGGTTCCTTCAGCTGTCCAGAACAGTGGTGGGGATCACAAGAACTATTTTTGGCTGCAGCAACAGATCAATCCATTCATTAGGCCAAACACACCAAGGCAGCAAGGGACGCAAGCTCTTGGCTGTTGAGGGTATTTGCTTGCTCCCTTTTCCACAGCTTATTTTCCATCCCTGTGTGGGTTTCGTGGCTGGAGTGGGTTTGGAAGGATGGACCAGAATGATGAGAAAGATGGTGTGATTACCACTGAAAGATGGTTTTCCTGAGAATAGAAAGCCTGGAATACACATATGAAAAGACTGTGCTACCTTTGGGTGCAGTCCCCAATCTCACCCTAATTAAACATGGACAGAAGGGCTAGAGACTGGACATCCTGGTGAAATAAGACACAGCCACCACTCGGTTTGAACCCACAGAAACTAAACCAAAAAGACAATCAACTCAAAAGCAACTGTACAGCTAACGAAGCAGCCATGCTGCTGGTGAAGCTGTCCCTGCAGTACCCCCAGAGCAGACGTGCCCTGCGGAAGGGCCTTCCCAAAGGCACGAGCCACAGCAGCACGGCGGGCCAAGGTGTGCCCTCCACTAGCCCAGCTCTGCTGCAAGAACTCTGTAGCGCAGCTCAGCCCCCTCCATCACTTGATAAAGTTTCTATCTGACACTTTCATTGTGTCTCCAAGCATTTACTACAGTAATTCGAGGGTTACCAAGCAACAGATCAGTTTACTTAACAACAGGGAACTATCTGTTGCAAAAGGACAAGTAATCCACCAGTAGCTGCCGGGCTGAGTTGCAGCTCAGCAGGGAGGTTGTCCAACGCTTTATTATCAATCAGGTGAAATCATTGCCCAATTAGTAAATCAATACCCCCTGCTGTGGTGATCAGCTGTACATAGAAGAGCAAGGATGCAGGGAAAAGGGAGGTTTCTCCCTCTAACCAGGGCCACAAAAATCAATGGAGCTGTGCTGTGGAACCTGTGCTGATCACGGAGAGAAGAAAAGCAGCTGTCAAGGCCCTGTTTAACAACGAGATGGAAGAGCCACAGGCAACAACAACAGTCTGCAGTTGACAGCACACCAGGAAAATGCACGTGGTCAGGATCCCTGGCCAGATTCTGATTCCTGTTGTAAATCTTAAATTCCCCTCCCTGTCAAGTGATGAAAGCCTCTGGGGCTCTGCCAGAGCCAACCAGATAACATCTCGAAGGAAAGGCGCCCTGTGGTTATGAGACAAAGCCCAGGAGAACAGAGCAAGACCTTGATACTCACCCTCTGAGTATCCTTGGGCAAGGTATTTAATCTCTTTGGCCTTCATGCCCATTCTCCCACCTCATACCCTGGGTCAACTGCATTTTCCCTGTTGCCGGAGGCTGGTGTGATATTAATTTAAGAGAGTTGTGTGGTGAGACTGGATCCTGTGGCAAAAAGCTTCACAGAAAGGATGTAAATGTAAGATGCATTTGCAACACAGACAGAACCCATGTTCCCATCACTGGATAAACACATGGATTGTCAGCATCTCTTTCTGTGATCTCGTGTCTAGATATCACGCTATATTGAGCCCTAATGAGAACACATCATGTTGATAACGGGCAGAGAAATCCCCAGCCCTTTAAATCCCTCCCTCCAAACACAACAGTCTTTAGGTGGGGAACTACAAAACATCACAGCTAAAGGAAACTTGCAAGGGGAAAAAAAGATTCACTAATGACTGACCCGTCCCAATGTGCTACAGTGCCAAGATTTCAGCAGGGCTTAAAGGAGAAAGGAATGTTCAAACGGATGAGAAAATAGCCGCTTTTATCAGCTGGGGGAAAATGAGACAGGAATAGAGAAGTCATAACTCAGAAAATGAAACAGCCCCCACACGCGCGTTAGGAAGAACCTCTCCCTGAACACGAGCTATTTGACTTCTCTGTGTTACTGGCCAGCACACTGGGCGTTGAGTGCTGTGATATACTGGATGCCAGGCAGAAGCACCGCTGGACTACTACTCTTTTACGCTAGATATGGGGTATCAGGACTCCCATAAAAGCCAGATGAGAATTGTTAAGTAGTCAGAGGAGCCAGCAGAGATGAGTTAGCACCACCTTCTAACTTCAAGTGGGGGAAACATCATCCCTTCACTTGCAAGGCTTAACCCTAGACCCAACCACTGCTTTGGGCTTTATGTTCCAGGTATAGGGCAAACCCCATATCACCCCAGATCTATCTAATCACCTCATTACCAAGGGGAGAGAAAGGTGCTTTGCACAGTGAGGAAGGGAAGGCAGAGAGCCTAGTTATTGCTTGGCATGGTCTGAGAAAGCTCCCCTCCTCCTCACGGAGACAGAAGAAGGAATAAAAGACTCAGGTTTACAGCTGCCTGTGCACACCTGTAATTAAGCTGCAACCTCACAAAAGCTGGTACCAAGAGCCTCAGCAGAGAGACAGTAAGGAAACAGAGGATCTGCCCCCAGATGACTTTGTTACATTCTGAAAGGCCAGGAAAGACCAAGCCAGAGACAAACTTTTAAAGACAAAAAACCCTCTGTCCTCCTCCAGAAAACTGTAATGATTTTATTCACTCTTTAAACATGAGAAACCCGTGAATCTTGCTAAATACATCACTGAATGATGAAACAGCAGGAAAGGAGCATCTAGAAGAAACGAGACAGAAAAAGTGCCCAGCGAAGAAAAGAGAATAAAATCCTTCTTTCCTCTGCTTCAGCTTCTGTCTACCTCCATCTGCAGGGCCACTCCCAGCACGCTGCTCCCCTTCCCCACGCCACTCAGGAGCCGCAGTGGTCTGCAGACATGCTGGTGCTGCCCAAGCCTCTACCTCAGAGGAAATCTGAATGATTTGGTCTGGTCTCCTCTTCTGGACCCTTGACTCTCAACCGTTTGCATTGCTAGAGAGTACTGGAAAAGATTCAAGGCAAATCCTTTTTCACATAATGAAAAAAAAAAAAACCCAAAACCCAAACAGGTGAACATAGCACAGGTGATTAGCCTGAAATTCTCTGTTGTTTCCAGCTCTGTCTTCTGCTTCACTACACAATACTAACTCACCACAGAAGTCCCACCTTGTTTACATGTAACACATCTTCAAGACACTCAGTTTGTGACTTCCCCACACCTTGGGTGATCAGTGGCTTTGGGAGCTCTGAAGACACCATCTGCTGAATTCTACACTCACTAGCGACAAGCTGGTAGAGTAACAAAGACTACACTGTGGCAAAAAAAAACAAAGACAAGTATACTGAACAAAGTTTTGAGAATGTTCAACATAGCTGAGATCCTGCAGACAGCTCCAAGGCACAAACTATGAAGGACAAAAGCATGCATGAGCTGTTCTGTTTTCTATATAACATCCTATTCATCTCCCAAGCATTACTGATAAGATCATAAGAACAATCAGCTGATTTTGCCAGACTGGATTTGTTACAATATGCAAACCATGATCCTGGATATGGATACTCAAAACATTCAGGCGTGAAAGGACCAAGTGACAACTGTAAGAAAGAGAATGAATATCTGACACCATTTTAAATTTTCATTTCAAAATTCTAATACGTATGTTTCATTGACACATCTGCTTCTTCAGAGAACTGAATCACCAGCTGATCTTCAAGCCAAAAACTCCTACATGCCAGAGCAGTGGTACATGTACAAGCATGGATTCTTGTACCATTTGATGGCTCAGAAGATACCTCTGCTAGTCTTTTTACCTGAATGGTGAGCAAGCTTGTTCTTAGAGATGTCTCCTTCAACTTGGTTGGCATTGCTGTCTGTTCCTTTGTCCTGAGCTGTGTGAAATGCTGGTGCAGTGCAGTGCAGCAAGTGTAGTGACCTTTAATCAACTCACAGCATCTGCAGCAACCAAAGGCTCCCAAATTGCTCCAGCTGAGGAAGGAGTATAAAGTTCTGATGCACAGTCCCAGAACTCATGGTGTGTCTTTGGAGGAGACAAGAGTAGGCTGTTTCATTTATCAGAAAACATTTCAACACGGATCGCACTATCAATCTGCCTGACAGAATCTCCAACAGCTCTTTGAAATTGTGCCAGGAACAGAGCTGGGTTACCTCTGGGCCAAGGCTGCTGCAACACCTGCTTTTTGTGTTGGATGAACCATCTGCAGCCAACACAACCCTGTTTGGGTTGTTTTTTCTGTTGTTGTTTTTTGAGGAGTGGGGGCAAGAAATTCATCAGCAATCCTACACTGCTCTCAACAAGTCAACAGATGGCCTAGGTACTCTGCTATCAGCCAAGGCAAACGCTAGCTTGAGAAGATCAAGGAAAATTATTGCCCAGTCAGACTGAGCATTAAGCGCTGCTCCAGAACAGTCAGAGCAGCGCAATCTTCACGCCGAGACATGCTAAACAGTAAAGCCCACCTTACCCCTACTGAAGCCAACTGTATTTCAGCTACACAGAGACAAAACCCCACAGGTTCACAACCATCCCTTGGTCTGTCTTCACCTTATGGAGGAAGGATGGGAGGCTCCTTCTGTCTGTCAGGCTCCTTCCCAGCCTAAAGGACAGAATATATTTGAATTAGAGAGTGCTGACCATTTTTTCGTGCATATCAACCAGCACAGATGTTTTCCAGCTCCATGTGCAAGCCTTATTGATGATCCCAAGGGTCTTTTCCAACCTGAATGATTCTGTGATTCTTAAAATTCAGAAAAGTTTGAACTGTGAGCAAAGTTGGAGTGAATATGCGTTGACCAACTGTTACCAACTTACAGGACAGTAATAAAGGGTATTGCTGCATGCAGACAACAATCAGATGGATTTTGAAATTACAAAACTTTAATTTCATAACAAGACTTTTTTATATCATCACAATGTGGTAAGCAGGACTCATCTCTGTCCCTGAACTGCCTCACTGAAGAGTGATGGTGATGCTTCCTTTCACAACAGCCATGTCTCTTACTCTAATTTTTGCATCTGTTTGCACATCAGTCTGTGAATACATGCTCTTACCTGAGCTCCAGCCTGGCTTTCTAGAGCAGACTGCCCAAACCAAGTGAAATTCCCAGTGGGCTGAATTCCAAACTTGCATTTTGACTAATTAAGTTTTATTAGGAAAGCTGTAAATGCCACGCAAAAACTGGCAGGCAAACTGCTTCTAATGATTAGACAATTGCTGTGCAGGGAGACCCATCTGCAGCCTTGATTCACAAGCCCTGTCAATAGAAGCATTAGTCTTTCCAAAATTGTCAATGCCAAGATGATCAAAAGTGGAATCAAGGATATGAGTAGGAGAGAAGGTAAAAGGCTATGAGCTTTCACCCAAAGGAGATGGCTGCCCTAGTCATACAGAGGATATGCAGGGTTGAAAGGTATATTTCTCATCAGGAGTCTAATTCTATCTGACCACTAAATGCTGAAGAATGAATTAGCACAATAATCTTGCAGCCAAAACCTTAAGGGCATGATGATATTCATATCAGAGCAACGGCAATGTCATAAGGATATAAATCAATCCACTCAAACAGAATCACCCTGGACACCTTTTCTTGATCCCATTTTAATTAAGGGTTGGACTTAAACTCTGAAGCATGAGGGGACTTTAACCTTAATTTTTATACTCACTTTTTGCACATGCTGTAGCAAGTATGAATACACTTGATATTCATATGTAAATTCAATCTTTCTGAGCATTTCTGGTATCAGAGATATCCTGTAGCAATGAGTTCCACAGAATCTATTGAACTTAAAAGATTTATCTCTTTCTTTGTAATGGCTTGAATTCACAAGGCAAATTAAGTTGCAACTCCTCATTACAGTGAAACCGTTTGAGGACATACACCAGTATTCTAGAATTCAAAAGTACAAAACAAACCATCAGTCGCCAGAAAATCCCATAAAACCCCACTGATCCAAAATGCAAAAGACTGAGCAGCACAGGGATGCTCGCTGGAATGGCAATAGGTCTTTGGCATTGTGAAAGAGTCGAGAGACATGTCTGTGGGGCACATCAGCTACTTCCTGTGCGTGCTGCTTCTCTTCAGTGAGGAAAGACAGTTAATCCCTCAATGGAAGTGGGATCAGCTTCCTTGCATCTATCCTTCAGTAAAAGCACGAGCCCAGACACCTACTAAGCTGATGTACTGTAACTTAATATACAGTATCTGGTTCATGTGCTCATCTCTTACCTAAATACAGCATTTCAGCTCTCAAAAAAAAAATAAAAATCAAGAGTAATTATTTTTCCATCTTCGGATCGGGTTTTGCAAGAACCACTACAGCCAAGGGGATCGTTGGTTTGCACAAAGAGGTTTTAAGAAACACATGGAAGTTTTACAAGTGGGTTCAGAAGGGGAGGATTCCTTCCACATTTCAGCACGGAACCATCACACACCTGGCTGCTCTGTCTTCCTGTCTCACCTTCCCCAAGCAGGCTCTCTAAGGAGGTGCTAAGCACAAAAGAAGACTTCAAGAGAAATGAAAAGTTTTCTTTGTCCACGTAAAGAAACATTTAATGATTGCCTTTACCCCACTTTCAACCTAGACTGCCTGTTCTTTATTCTCTGAGCAGGTGCTGAGAGATGAGGCTTTAGTGAGCAGACTGATTAAAAACAAGTATCGGATGTTTGGAGACAATGTGTAATACGACAACCAACACTCATCACATCACGTGAGAAAAATAATTAAAAAGATTGCTCTGTGACTATGCTGTTATAATTTCAAGCCTTGCATTTACAATTAAAAACCATTTGCCTTCTAAATGGCAGGCTAAATTCTGCTTTCTGCTTTGTCAGTGTGAAATCAAAAGCAATTCTCTAAATTAACAGCACTATCTTGAATTTATACTAGTGGAGATGAATCTACATTCACTTTTTCTAAACTATCCTATAAATACTAATATATCTTCTCTCTCTGTTTTTTGGTTGTGGCGTGGTTTTTTTTGGTGTTGCTTTTTTTTTTTTTAAGCACAAACAGAGAAAGTCGATTAGAAACAAGTTTCACAGGCAAGAACAATTGTTGCACGTCACAACTTTGGCTATTTCTGCAGAGTCTTAACTTTCCAGATGCTCCCGGATTTGAAATCTGGAGCTTGAGCCGTGACAAACCTGTGCAAAGTCTGCCCACTTTCCCTGAGCTGCAATTATATGATCCACGTGCAAATGAGCTTTCAAATCACTCTCAGACCATTTGTCCTAACACTTCTACATCCCCCAACCCCACGCGTCCTGCGTAAAACTACCTACTGTATCTTGAGCTTGTCTGTACTATAATAGGATGAAGACTCGGGGAGGAGGAATGCCGTCTAAAAGAGGTTTGTAACAAGGGAAAAAGTAGCTCTAACAGAGTAGCGACATCATAGGAACAGAGAGAGGCATTGTTGCAGGCCAAGTAATCCTGTGACACGCTACTGTCAGTCATAGCTTGACACCCTGCTGGGCCAGCAAGACATCAAAGCCCACCCCATACCATCTTACATGCTCTTTATCGGCTAATCAGCCTATTCTTCCTGAAATAAAGCTCTGTTAAATCCCCTGCTCACAGGGGCATTCCCATCCTGTTGCCCATCTGCTGGTGAGGGTCAGCTGAAGCAGGAGGCAGATCAGTGGCCTGTCCCTGGTGGCTTCTCAAAGCAGGACAATGCGGTCGCCAACTTTTTATTTTAAAATCCCTTCCCTTGCAATTCCCCCCCCCCCCCCTCCAGATACATACATGTGCAAGAGGTGTCACCAACCCAGGAACAATTACGTGGATTAGTGCTTTAATTGCACAGCTAACGTTTGATAATGGAGTTTGCAGCAACAATTACATAGAAAGAGTCACAACTGATACTGATAAAAGAAAAATTATTGTCCTCCTTTGAATTATTTCACTGCTAAGTCAGAGGTTTGTATCCTGCTGTTGTGTTGGGGAAGACAGCAAGCCCTTAACATTGTAATCTCAAAAGGGAGGATTATTTATCCTGTGGAACCCACTTAAAGTAGCTAGGATGGGACATAGTGAGCACCTCCAGCTCAATTTCAAGCAGAGAAGAGAATTCAGGGCTCTGTTCCTCCAGAAGCATCGGGGAGTCTCAAATTCCTTACACAGGGAAGGAGTACTCAGGAAAAGCCCTGTCCACACACCAAAGGGGACAGAGCTATAACTCTAGGTTTGCTACAGACTCTTTCTGGAAGAGATCCCACAAGATCCTGCAGAAATGCTTTTTTGTCAGAACTACTTCAATCTACAGGCAGCTGAACACAAGTCTGTAGAAGGATCATTTCTACCAACAGATCTGCTTTTTGATTTGAGCTTGTACTTATATTACTACAGTTGATCACATAATTAATAACTAAAAAAAAATACACTGCAGGCCTCCCCTTTCCTTCACATGCTAATGTCTTCTTAGGGAGAAGAATAAGTAGTCCAAGCTGCAGCTGACCATTCTGAGAGGATGGAACACAATGTGTCCCATGGCAAATCTGACAGCCCGGAAACTGCTGGTGGAACTGCAGGAGAAAGCCTACAAAAGACTGCCTGTCTAGTGTAGAAAAGGTGATAAAAAAGGCCAGAGGAGGCCACAGAAGGCCTTTAAAAGCAGTAATACACACAGCTTGCTCCTGATGCAGTGGTATTTGTCAAGAACAGGAAGGAAGAGGCTATCCTGTGAGATAAATCAGCACTCATACAGCCTTGCTCATAACACGCAGGACAGTCAACTTCAAATCTGAGAAGCAAAAATATTAATTTCTCTGGTGTTCCCTTGATGCTTTTATCATCCCATGCCTTATATCAACAGCAAGTACTTATGAACACAGCTGTATCTGAGAGCACCTTTCCCTAAACAGGGATGAGGACAAAGAGTTGGTACTGCGACAAAGAGTTGGTACTGCATGTGATCCTGAACCAGGGACTGCTGCTGGAGCTCTAGCAACCAAGACCTTCGCCAAAAAGAGAACCACTCCAATTTATGGGAAGTCTCATGCAGCGCTGCCTGTACTGTTCTTCATCCTTCAACATAGCTCTTGAGTGAAGTATAAATAAATAAAAATTAGGCTGTTTCTGCTCATAAGACTCAAAGGATGGTGAGTGGCTTGCTTTTGTTTTGCTTATTGTTTTTTGTGTTTTTAATCTGAATTCACACTCAAATGTTCAACGAAGTTGGTTTAATAAATCTAATTTTTAGGGTCTCTAATGACATTAGAGAGAGGCCAATGCAACCTGAGCCAATGGCTCAACATGATTTAGCATCTCACAACAATCACACGTGACCTACCCATGGCAGGGGGTTGGACTAATGATCTCTGAAAGTCCCTTCCATCCCAAACCATTCTATGATTCCTGGAGCAAGCACAACAACCTTGAGGAGCAAAGTTCACCATAGTTTGTCATGTGGTGTTCCTTGGCTAAGGAACACCAAGTTGGCCTACCTTTTTGGTCTCGGTTTGGTTTTCTTCTTTGAGCCTGCAGCTGGAAGAGCAGTCAGGTTCTGGGGGGCATCTCTCAGGCCGAAGCTCTTAGCCACATGACCCAGGTGAAGAGATTTGATGTGGAAGATGTGCTTGAGGTTTCTGGGATAGGTGGTATAGGCACAAAGGAAAGACTGCAGTGCTGGGGGGGGGGGGGGAAAAAAAAAAAAAAGTTAATTTTGTTTGCTACTGCATTTTTTTTATATATATACTTAAAGATTCAGCTGTTCCAGCTGAAAGAACATCGGTCTTGTCCTTTGGGACACCTTCTGGTCAGCAGCTGGTAGAAAAGGTTGGTATGTTAAAAATCTGTGAAGGTTGTGTAGTACTAGTACAATCCTGGAAGGGGAAGGTAGGTGGTGGAGAAGCGTTAAAAACTGAAACAAAGCTATATTAAGTTGCATTAGGTTTGCCTCTTGCAGGGATGCCCCTTTAGCCAGGAAGGACAATGTTTGTAGCACATCTCACATGAAGAGTCGTTGACGTCAGATGGTAGCAGGTAAGGAGAGAGAGGGAATAGAGATACAGGGATGAAGAGAGGGAAAGCAAAGCACGGAGATGGCATAGGAAGACTCCTCTGATATTACAGTCCCAGTAGCCCATGCATTTTTCACCAGTTACTAGCTAGTCTCTTATAAATATCTGAGAGCCAGACGGATTTCCTGACTCATCATCACACTGAGAACAGAGCTCGCCCTCTCAGAAAGGGAAAAATAATAGAATTGTGTGCAAATTTCCCTTCACATCTTTATATTCCTGTAATGCCCTTCCCTCAGGGCTCATTGCTCTAAAGACGATCATCCACTAATATGAACACTACCACTGCTCCTCCACGTACCCAGAACATTAACTACACCCAGGCTGTCCTCCCTGTTTGGGGAATAGAGGGACTTTTAGTAAGGAAACTCCACAGCTCATAAAATGCCTCCCTTCAATCCCTTGATGCTACTCTGCTTGCTAAACCTCCTGTGTCCTCCCAGCCCTCACTCCAACCACCACCTACATCTTTCTCTGTCTCTCAACCCCTGACAGCAGCAAGCTCTAAACTCTAACCTCTCCTGCCCTTGCCTGTTGAGACACCGGACCAGCAAGTTTGCCCACAGCTTATGTCTAATCTCTTGGCAGCAGCCGGAGATTGGAGTTTATGAACAGTAATAAAAATGTCATTTTAGCAGATCAGCTCCTGGAAGGACCCTGGGAATCCATCAAAGCTCTGTTTACTGAGTAAAGCGAACTCCTTTTCCCAATCGATGAGAAGAAAAGATTGAGTTTTTTGCACCTTCTTCCCAATTTCACAACGTTACTTTCAGAGGCACCTGAGCATCAGGAGACCTCTGTTTTCCCAAAAAGAGAATGCTAAATTCCAAATACCTCATCTTGGTGTCTTATCTGAAGGCCATATCCTTCCGAGGGCTTATAAACCAGCTCAAATGCTCTCAAAAACCCTAACCTGCTGCTTTTTTTCATGGAAGTTATTGGTCAAACTCACTCACTACAAGCAGGTGTAATTCTTCAAAAAGTACAAAACAAACTTGCTCCCGCTCCGACTTTGATCCTGTTGGAGCTAATATAGTTGTCTTTCTCACAGCATTTGAAATGGTTGATACTAAAGATCCTGTTATTATGAAGGCTGAGCTTGCCTCCCACAGTTACTCAGATAGGAAAGGCTGCTGGTACTAACTCCCCAGATCAGGTAGAGAATCAAAGTGGCAAAGGCTCCCCTCTTCCCAAAGTCCTGACAGACAACTGCCAGATCCAGTCCTGAGTCAGAGCCTGCAAAACCAGCAAGAGCTGCAAGACACTAACCCAAAGCAGAACTAACAGCCCTCCTGTACCAGCAGGTCAAAACCTCAGCTCCTGCAACTGTCTCACCTCTGAGAAGCTCAGGGATGCTAATGTCATTACAGCCCCCATGAGAGTTAAACGAAGACCTCTGTGGGGGCGATTCTTTTTTAAATCTTTACTATCAGGTCTTTAGACCTCTCAGTGCTGCCAGAATCACATTTCCTGGCTTTTATGTGCAATTACAGTGGCCAAATATTAAAAGCTTTTTTTTTTTTTTTTTAAAGTTGAAATTCTTTTATAATTCTGTGATCGAAGAGAGCTTTATGAAAACAACTCAGAAAGCCTGGTAACGGCACTGGTCTGGCCACAGCTCACATAAAGGGTACCTCATCTTAATGCCACAGGAGCAAACTGCCTCAGCTGTTACAGTTTTTGCCACACCAACGTGAGTTGAAGCAACTGTATACTGGCCTGGGGTGGGATTCAGACTTGCACTCATGGGAGAGAGTGGATTTAGATTGGTTCTTTGCACCTGTGCATCCCCACTTTTCTAAAGGAAATCGAAGTGTGGAAAGCCAAAGGGAAAAAAAAAAGTGTTACACATGATGGAGGTTAGGTAGGTTGGTTTGTTGTTTTTTTAAACAGGGGACAAGAGAGTAATGAGATATGAAAGTGAGACAGGTGACATAACCTGTTCCCCGCGCTCTCAGCTGGCAGCCAGTTCCCAGCCCTGGCCCCAGAGCGCAGCCTCAGCCACACAGCTGGATAAACTGGTGGAGGCATTTTGCCAGCGTACAGAGCGTGTGGGAACAGGAAGGAAGAGTGCTGTCCCTTGAATCCCACGGATTCAAGCATCGTGCCACGGCAGTGGGCTCCTGTAATTCTGCTGTCCCTCTCAACACGCTTATGCTGAGGACAGAGGCAAAATGCTCAACTGTTGGCCAGAAAATGAGGAAACATGGAGGAGAAAAGAAGGGTTTGCTTCCTTACCCTTTCTGTAACCCCAGTGGCACAAAGGATCAGTCTCCTCAGCTCTGTCTATCCCCACAGCTCCAAAAAAGAACACCTATCACCATGCAACCCTTTGGATGAGTCCTCCACTTCCCAAAAGGAACCCCACACTTCATGAGATTCAGCCTTCAGGTAGCAGGGCCCAGCCGTACCCCTCCTCCCACCCACCTCACCGCTGATCAGTCAATCAAGTTTGAAGGGCAGCACCTTCACTGAACCATTTGATTTGAGTTTGGAAGACACAGGACCAAGAGGCAGAAGGGGTGAGTGGGCAGGGAGCCATTCGCCTTTTGAAAGCAAGCTGCAGTGAAAACACTGCTTATTAACATTGACTAGGTCAGAAAATGGGGAAAAAGAGAAAAAGAGAGAGAAACAAATGCATCTCTGGCACAGTTTCCAATTGATTGTCTGCCATGAAAGCAAAAGCCAGCTGCCATGTTAATTATTCATGATGCCTGGCTCAGAGGGGAGGAAAAGGGGGCTTATGGAAGCCACTCAGCAGTGGAAAATTTGCATATGTAGATAGCAGAATAGGAAAAAGAGGTGGAGTGCTGCTGTACAAGATAAATGGGATGCACAGCATTTCAGCATTTCCTGATATATTTTGTGTACTACTTGTCTGTGGCTAAAAAAGTTATTACAGCTGAGCTCAGCAACAAGTGTGCACATGGAGGGGTGTGTGTGTGTGTGTGCACAGTGACATGCCCTGCACCGAGAGAAACCACAGAGGTTTTCTAAGTGTGACCAGAGCCATTCAGTTGTTCCCCCTGTCACAGTCATTTCAGGTTAGAAGTTTGCATGCGGTATAAGGAATCCCAGGGGAGCAACAAGAAGCTCATCCATGCAGAATCAAGGATTTGATCATATTAGTCACATGCTTTGAGGTTGTGGACTTAAAAGTAGAGCTATAAAAAGTAATTACACCAGTCAAGTAGCACAGCACACCTGAAAATGGGTGCAAGCAAGCTGCTTGTGTAGCAAGCCTCTAACACTTTCACTGTAGAAAAAAGGTATTTTGAAACCCTGAGGAAAGAAATAAGCGCTGCAACTGGGGGCAGGGGGAGTGAGAATCAGCACAGAGACATGCAGTGGCACAGGGCAAAGAGCAGAACAGGAGCATTTCAGATATCTCATCCACCACTATGGCCATGCACCATTAAAAGCTTGCAGAATAATTTGGGGTAAGCAGGTAGTCACAGTATGAGCTCTAGTTGTTCTGCTAAGACATTACCTGACAAGTTAGTACAGCATTCAGAAGAAAACAGCACCTCTGACCTCCTGAACGATCACTTCTCATGATTCCAAGCAATTTTAATGCTGAACTTAACTTCTATCTTGAGAACAGCCTTCCTTTATCCAGTTCTATGAGGGCATTGTACAGCTCACAGGCCAATTTCCCCACTGGTTCTGGATCCCTCAGTAGGTGATTTATGTAGTTTAGCACATATGGTTGTACGCACATGCATTCAGCAGGTATAATATAACAGCAAACAGAAATCATGTAGACCATTAAAATTCATCTCATCCTCTCATCCAAACCTAACTGGAAATGCTGCAGAACTGACATCAACAGGAGTTCTATGCAAGCTTAGACAGCAGGATTTGACTCAGAGCAAAGTGACAAATGAGGTGAGAAAGAAAACAATCGGGAAGGGAGACATGTGGGAAGAGGAGGCTCAAAAAAAGGGGAAAGACTCTAGTCCTATATATTGTGAGCAAGAGTCTTTTAGTCTCTTGCATAGAGAGTTTGTATTTTGTGGACTTGTCTCAATATTTAACAACCAAATTCCAAGTAATTGTCAAGGACCTTTGGGGCCTCACTTCCCGCATTCCCTTTACAACAGCTATTCAGTCTTCAGGTGCACCCAGATCAGCCTTACCGGGCAACACAACAGTACACAGAAGAGGGGTTCCTACACTGCACCACCATTTTGGATCCTCTCAGGAGACTACTCAGTGTTTATTTTCCTACCACATCCCTGGCAAGATTTAAATCTTTCCCCCAAATCCACCTTCCTCTGGATTTTCCAAACTGAGAAGCAGAAGGGAGGTTTATCAGACCACTCAACCACAACTGCTGTGCATCCTGCTTGATAAAGATAGGAAATCAAATCCCAGATTTACCTCTAACTACAATTATTATTAAATCCATTCCAGTTTTTCCTCTTTCTGCCTTTTTCAGTAGTTGCCTTCTCTCACATTTTTCTCCCATCCCACACAACAACTCCCAGTCTAAGAACCTTGTCTGTTAAGAGTTGTTCCCAAGGCATCCTGTTTTACAGGCTTCAAATTCATCCTGGATGTAAACTGAAAGCATCTAACAGGTGCTGCACCAGGATGTGGTTAAGCAGGTCACCCATGACCTTCCAGCATAACACACATAATCTATTCGCTCATACGACTGGGTCAGAGCCCTCGAATGTGAATCCTATTGAAAGCCAAGATTAAACCTCATTTGCACGTAATATGGGAATGCAAGAAATTAACATTTAATATCATCACAAAGCCTTCTGGGCCCATCTGAACCCCCTACAGAGCCCAATGGCCCCAAAATGTTTCTTCCAGACCTTTTCCCTGAAGGTCTTCCCCAGAAGAAAACCTTGGCAGCTTATATGAACCCTTCTGGAATAAACTGAAAAGAAATGCACTGACCTTTCTTTGCCCACTGGACAGTCCCCTCGCTGGAGTGAATGTAATTTTCAAATTTTGTCTGCAAAACCGTAGCCCTCTCCCGGACTTCCTGAGGGTCCGTGCCACAGGATTTCTACAAGGGTGGTAGGAGGATTAGAGGAAAGAGAGAATTTGAGTCAGGAATAATGAAGCAGTTTACAATAGATTTAATAACAGTAAAATCACACAGTAACCACCCAGGGGCCAACAAAGGTAATCCTCTCAATATTACTAGAGAAAAAAAAATACAGATAAAGACGTTAAAGTCAAAGCAGCCAGTGAGCAGTGTGGTGAGGAGAGCAAATCAATTTTAATTCTGTGTTTTCTAACATCTATCACGTATCTTTTTCCCTTTTTTTTTTTTTCCCTTCCAGATTCCACAGGCCAGATACCACTGCTTGTTTCCATTGGAGTTATTTGGAATAACTCCACTCAGACTCCACACTAACAGTTTTAGACTGATGTTGCAAGTTCCCCTGTGCAGTTCCCCAAAACACCTGGCCTGTTCTTGCCACTCATGGAGCAGGAGATCTACATTCACCCCCAAGCTCCGGAGAACAGACCAAATTTAGTACCTGTGAACAAAGTCAATCAAATGAACTTCTTGTTATTGATGCCTACACGAAGTTTGCTCCCTGTCAACAAGTTACTTAACTGTAACTGCCATCATGTGGTTCCTCTACAAGACAAGCCCCTTGCACCAAAGGGATGACAGAAGAAACTTAGACCAAAAGGGCAATTTTGCACGTGCTCAAGTTTCCCCAGGATCTGACTGTAGGATGCAGTTCAGGAAAACAACCATTCCTGGGAGCAAGCTGTTACTGGGAGGAGAAAAGAGGCTGTCTCTCCCTCTAAAGTAGCGGAGCAGAAGAAAACAAGAGAATTTTTGATACAAAGTTGACAGCAAAGTGCAAAGCCAAGCAGCCATGGAAGTGAACCTCTCCAAAGAAAGGGCCATGGTTCTCTAAAGCTACTCAGACAGGAACCAGCATCCAAGTCTAAGAGTGCCAGATCCAAGGCAGTAACTTGATACAGGTCAACCTCCTCATCTGACCAGGGTTGACTGAAAACAAACATCCAGCTCCCAGGATTCTGTACTAGGCCTGTGCCAAGGCAACAATCCTGTTGTTTCTCCCTGGTATTTGCATGCTAATGCTGCAAAACCCTCCTTCCCTCGCAGCTGCGAGCATCGTGTCAGCACTGCTGCCAGTCCAGGGGAATTGTATCACACTGACACCGCGAACCTCGGTGATCGTGGAAGCCAGGCGATGCTGCTGGCACCCTACACAAAATGTTTTGCTGACCCAGATCTGCCACTCTATAGCCTAACAGCAGATCTACCCAGAGACAGACCTCAAATGTAGTTTAAACTCCCTGCACAGTGCCCTCTTCTGAACTCAGGATCCCATAGCTTCCAGCCACTGGGTTATTCTTCAACAAAGCAAACACATGTGGGGACCAAAGCTCCTGCTCACTCCCTACCTGGACTAACTGTCCATCTGCATCTCCAAAGACAAGGTGGGTATTTTAAGCCTCCATGAAGAGTCTCCCAGATTTCCATTCTCTGCTCCCTGTCTCCCAACCCACTCAAGAAAGACTCATAACCTAAGATTGTTTCACAGATGCCTTTTAGTTTGACTTATCATCCGCCTATTAATCAGTTGAGACAGTCTCCAGTCGAGGGGCCTCTGTAAAGGCTTAATAAACTACAAGTGGTGCTGCCTCCCTGAAGTGGACACTCGTTGCTGTGACTAACAAGTTTCCATTGACGTGAAACATAAAACTTTCTCCCCCCGCCCGCTCCTCCTAGCCCCCATCACTTTTCTTTTGTTAAGCCTCCTGGCAGCACAAAGTGTCACCTTCCCAGCGTTTTTTAATATGAATGTGAAATTAGTGAGGCTTGCCCTTTCCCCTGGCGGACAGAATCCTCTGTTATTAAAAAGTAAAGCACTTTAATAATGAAAACTTTTTCTCTTTTTCCTGTGTTTTAACTGTTTAAAATTAATGAGAAGGGCATAACGGTTGTCAAAGCGATATTGAAAGCCGGGTAGCCAGGACCGAATAAGCACGAAAATCCCTCCAGAGTGTTAAATAAACAGTGCTTCAGCCCCCTCTGAATCCCTCTGTTGGTTATTGTATACATTCTGTAACAGCACTCAGAATAGATCTGAGCACCGGGGAGGCAGAAAGGTTTCAGAATTCCAATAAAGGCCTCAAATTAAAGACAGCCTGGTGCGAATTCCAGGAGAAAATTAAAGAGACCTCAAGCTTAAGTGACAGGTGACTTGCTTCTGTGTCACAACTGTCAGGGGATTTAGTGATAATATGGCAATATATTACAAAGGACTTTTCTTATTCCCCCCTTTAGGTTTCAAAATGAGGCATCTCTTCTTCCTGGTGCTGGGAAAAAAAAAAAAAAAAGAGGTAAGACAAAAATGAGGGATAAGAAACTAGGTGCATAATTTCCAAAGTGTGAGGTCAGTCCAAGAGAAATAAATGAAAAAAAGCAAATGGCAGGAAACATAATGTACTCAGAAAACAGCTTCTCCCCTCCTCCCATCTCCACCTTGTCTTTTATCCCCTTCAGCCCCTTGAGACAGATCTCATTTTAAAATTGCCCCCTAATGGGCATGAAAAAAAATAAATCTGTGTTTGATTCCTGCCTTTCAGGGAGGTTTATCTAAAAAAAAAACCCACAACCCAAACAACCCCACCCCAAAAATCAGTAATAATAAAAAAATAAATTTAAAACTGACTCAGAGCCAAACCATGAAAATAAAACCTGCACACCATGTGAGTGTCTGGACAGATCAAATATAACAGTGCTACTGGAAGTGCACTGGAAGGCATCCTGTATGCTTTACTCACACAAGGAAACTTTAATCCTGCTCGTATCTTGGTTTGAATGACCAGGACAATTAATCTGAGACCTTAGACATTTTTCCAAGACCCAAAAGATAAAAGCCTACCCCAGAGATTTGCTTGATCTACTCTCCATCTAGATGAATTTGTTACATCTGCTAAGTAAGAAGCATTATTGCCATTATGGAGAAATAGTGGGATAGGAGAACTTTCTCTACCACGTGTTTGCTTAGAGTAAGAGCCTGTTCTGGCAGATCCCTAACCACTAGCGCAATGACTGTGATCAATAACAATATCCATGAGCTAAAAGAAGAAACCGGCCTGGGTGCAGTGTTATTTAACTGATTCAAGTCATCAGGGGGACTCCGCCAAACGCCAACTACACCAGGAAGAGACATACTTACTTATTTCTTTCAGAAGAAGAAAACTTCTGATAATAAAGACTGCAGCTTTCAGGTTTGAGAGGCTGGGATAAGTACTGAAAGCTTCTGATTACATTAAGAGAAAATGTTAATGGGAGAAAGAATTGAAACACAGTAAAACTAGACTGAGGTAGAAAAGTTCTTTCGTAGAAAAATAAAAAAAAAAAAAAAAAGAAAAAAGCCAGGCTGTAACATCTCCTGCTTCCATTATACTTCAGAACAAAATGAAGGATTTTGTTTTAATAACAACTTTTTACTAACCTACACACACCTTCTGTAGAACTCACCAAGTTCCCCTGCCCCCCTCCATAAAAGTTGAAAGATCAAATTTATTCTCTTTGTAGGCAGGTGAACATTCACACACCCAGACATAGCCACATATATATTTTATATACCTAAATATAAAATATACATTTTACAGGCACTTCAGCTTGCTCCCTGGCTGTACACAGAAGCCCAAAAAAATACATGTTCCAATGTGGTACTTATAATGGACTTCAGTTGAGGCAATGAGAACCGAAGAGCATTATAATGAGGTTTCTGTGTGCACGACCATAATATATACATGACTCAATGCATGGAGAGCTGATAAGCAAAGCTAACATTCTCTCGAATGGCAACATCACAAACGGATCAGGTTCAGCTCCTCATAACAAGTCCTCAATCACTCTCTGGCCTATGCAATGTCCCATTGCATTCCCAGCTTACTGTACTGTCTTTACAGCAAACTTACAGAATTTAACAGAGATTAACCCCGTTGAAAACTTGGAAACATGCCCCTGCAGCTTCTGAGAAAGCACTGCAGACCACTTACAGAGCCTCTGATGGCAATAAAATATAAAGCTAACAAACAGAACGAGTCCTCGATCGTATTTAATATATATTTTTCAAGTAATTCCTGAAGAAGTCCATTTGATATTGTCAGAACTACTATAATTAACTCCCATTAAATGACACAGAATTTTTTCCATAAAGAGAAACTTATTTCTCAGTCCCAATCCTTGCAGATTCTGAGTCATACAAAAATAGGTTATTCTGTATTTATAAGTTCCTGCAGCAGATTCAGACCATCCTACAGCCAAAGCGGGTATATCTTGGCTCCAGTGAAGCCAGCAGCAAAACCCCATTTGCTTTGATGGCAGAAGGAAGAGAGGAATTCAATCCCACCTTCGGCTGCAAGTGAAAGGAACCAGCTCCTTCTGTACACATACTCCTGTACAGCACCTGGCATGGCAGAGCATGCCCAGGCAGTGCTGCTGAGCAAAAACCAGAGTAAGAGCTATTTGTAAATATCGTTTGGTTTTGTTTTTTTTTTTTTGAAGGAAAGGGAGAAAGATAAAACAAGAGTATTTAGAATATTCTTGCTTATATATGTAAAGCATTTAACAATTTGATCAGTCCTGGTAGCAAACAGACTTGTTAGCTTTTTACTGTTGTTCCAAAGGCACTAAGATGTTTAGGAGAGAATTTTCCAAAAGGATCAGTGATTTTGAACCTGCACAAGTACTGGGCTCTGACATTCCACAACATTCAGCAGGCGTTTTCTCCTGTCACTTTTCAAAAGTCAAATCATAATTTCCTACAAAAAAAATGTTCTTTTTTGCTCAGTTTCCATTAAGTAACATTTGTCTTCAAGCCCGGAATAATATTCTGTCTCACATCAGCAACAAATTTAAAATGTGATTTCTGCATAAATGTAATTGTTGAAAAAGTCTCCAAAGGAAACCCAAAGTTACCTGCCTATAAACACATTTGGGAGAAAACAAAAGTATTTATACACACAAGAACTATTTGAAATAATTTCTGCACTGACAAAGCACTAAACTTTTACATATTTGTCGGACAAGTTAAGAAGCCATATCCTACGCATGTTCCAGACATTTAAAATATAGGCATTACACACTGATTTAAGTAAAAAACTGTGCAGTGGTGGGAAAGAGCTTTAAATAGCTGTACCTCAGATGAGCTACAGATCTGGCTTTCTGTGAAATATAGGGCACGTAAGAAAACCGAACATCTTTCAAAAGCATGTTTACCAAGAACACCACAGTTCGTAACAGTCATCCGCAGGAAACAAGAAGGCTCATACATGGTATAACAGAAAGAACGAGCAGGCAAAACAGCAACAAGAGAAAAAAAAGAGCATGCTGCATCATGCTTGACACATTCTTGACTTCCATTCAAAATGAGGGTTCTTGGAGGATTTAATTTGCCAGAACGCAGAAATGCCCGAGACATCAATTGCAAATGACTGAATTCTGTGAATTAGCAACTCGAAGGCAGACCCAAAGCTTGCCGAAGTCAATGAAAAGATTCCTGTCAACAGTGAGCTTTGTTTTAGGCTCCAAGTAAATACAGATAATAAAAAGCCCTATGTAACACATCAACAAATACATTTTCCTTATTTCTTCAGAGAAGTAGTGTAATTTGTGATCTCCAACAGCATTTTAGTGCAGAAAAGCCAAGAACAGAAACACTGTGGAGGGAAAAAAGCCTGAAGCTTTTGCAGCCAAAACCATTTACTGTCTGTTACAAAAATATCTGCTGAAGAGTTAGAACCAACTGCTTTTTGGGGACAACAGCTTAAAGATTGGACAGTTGGGATATAAGGCAATTCTAGAATAATTTGCACTGCTTGACATCACAGATATATCAACCTTCATATTGTGAAGATAGAAACTAAGAGAGAAATACTTGTGATGTTTAACAGGTAAATGAAAACTGGAGCAATTCCAAATCAGCATAACAACTCACCTTGCTTCCTGGTCTGTGCAACTTGAAGCGATCATCTTTCATCAGGCTGGATAATACCTTCTCCATCTTTATCTCTGAAACACTGAAGTGACAAAGACAAAAAATTACCATTTCTCCTACTTTTCAAATATAGTGTCTAACGAGCCACAGACTGATAAAAGATAGCTAAAAGATTAAGATTTACATGTTCAACTTAAGAATTTATCCCTGAAATATACGAGGTCTTACCCCAGACACTCACTCAGCAACCCTAAAAGTGTAACTACTGTAAAATCTTGACCCCAGCTGGACTGGTGCTTTCACTGAAACACAGTTTTACCCCCAACCTTGTCTCTGTTACAAGTCATCAACACACACTCCAATTCTAATAGAGCATCGAAATAGTTAACTGAGGGTGGACTGTCAGTTCACTGAAAGTCTCCTTGGGTCTCAACCAGAGTACCTGATTAAAGAAAAAATTTAGGCCTTTAATTATGTCTGTCATTTTCATAATTTTTCCTTCCTTGCACTGAGAAGCACCAAGACAACTGGGAACCATTTGGTTATGTTTTCCACTAAAAGAAACTCAAACCAGAGTTCATAACACTAGTGTTTCTTAGAGATTTGCTTTATAACTATAAACAATAAGATCTGTAACCTCCACCTTGAGCCCAGAGGGTGTCAAACATTTTACTGTACATCAGATGCCATGGGCAGGGAGCAGGTGTCTGCACTCAGTTGCTCGTGCAAGTGTGAGAAAGAGACAGAGACACACATGCAGGCTGGAAAGATGTGCTCTGCTTACTTTGCTACTTCTCCTACATCTTGTCTCCCCCAGTTTACCTTCCAGAATCTCTGGAATTGCTCAACCTTTATTCAAAGGGACAAAGTGCTTTGATGTTTACAGACGTTTGTCTCCGCCCATGTTAGCAACCATGCTCTCAAATCCAAAGAGCTAAAACTAAAGCTGTGTAAAGACACAGCTCCTTCTCATAGTGACTCAAGCTCAGAGGGTAACAGCAGGATCCCAAGGAACTTTTCCCATCACGTTAACTCTCTTGCAGCTTCCTTCCCTCTGGTCACATCATCGCTCTTTCCCACAAAATCTTACATCATTCCAACTTCTTGCTACACCATTTGGGTCAGAGACACACTTCCCAATGGACACACACTCGCCAGTTCATTTACAGCCACAAGAGCCACTTCTAACATCAAATACACGGCTTGATTTCCTTCCCCATTCTGAGAACTCACCTTCTCTCTCAACTGAAGTGTAAAGCCAAAGCCCAGCCCATTAGGGACCACATAGCATATTTTTTTTTTTTTTTTTTAACTACAGGAGACTCAGTCAGCTGTCCTAGCCAGGCTTCACACCGGGCATTTATTTTCATTCTGTCGACTCACATTCCTCCTGTAGATTCAACCAGATGATTTATTCTCCAGTCCTGATAGCAAGACACTGCTAGGTCCTGTTATGGCCCAGATACTGGAAACGCTTACAAACCTGCTTCATTTTAAAGTGAGTGGTCCTACTTAGAGGTGCATTTACAGGAGACTAGAAATTCTTCATCCTCTTTAACACTGTCTTGCGGGGCACATGCACACCAGGTGACAGTACAGGAACAGCTGTGCAGCTCCAGGCCATTAATACTACAGCTGCATCCAAACTGGGTCCCATTTCCAAGGGAATTACTCAGATGATAAAAGCTGAAGTTTGTGGGCCCAAATTTTCAGCAATGGGCAAAAGTCATCTCTAGAAAAGAGATTCTTTTCCCTTTTTATACCAAAAAAAATCATAAATACTGCATGGAAGGCAAGGAGTTCATTTGGGGATACATCAGTCTAAGGAAGAGAGAAATCTTGGGGGTCCAACAGTTCTCAGACTCCTGAATCTCAGATGGTCAGAAAGATGTATGTGGTGTCTGAGAGGAAGCATTGCTGATATTCTTCAATTTGTAAAGTACAGAAAGAAATAACAACATGGTTAGCTCCTTGCTTTTCCCTCAAAGATCTCTAAAAACCTGGCCAGGATGAACAGAGGAATCTTTGCCATATCGTGTAACAGAACAAAGCGATCCTCACCCGTTCCCCAGTCCTTCCCAGTTAAAGCAACAAATACCTTTACTTTTGCAATCTGCCTCTTCAACCTCAGCCAGCTCACCACCACAACATAAGGACGGGAAAAGAGATGGTAAAGAGGAATAGCCATCCAGCCTGGAAGGTACAGGCCAGTGTGGCCCAAAGATGTTCTATATGGGAGACAAGCCCCATTGCTTTACAGCTGGGACTCAAGATGTAGCAGATTCCTCCGCAGAGGATGCAGAGAAAGGCGGGGGAGCGATGGGGGAAAAGGGAAATGGAGCATAAAAAGACAACTGAGGGTTTCTCTGTTTGGTTTTGAAAAGTATAACAGTAAATTAAAACATAAATGGCAACCACTTAAGCAAGAGAAAAGTATACCTCCCCATCCCTCCCCCCCCCCCCCCCCCCCCCCCAGGTTCCTTTGACACCGCTATGAATGAAAACGTCAAACCTTTGACATTGATTTGTCTGAGATGTCACCCCCTCTCCGATCCTCCTCTCGCCTGGCGCGCTGCCAGCTCGCAGCCTAACAGATATGCGAACTTGGTTCACAGCGGGGAGCATCATGTGAGGGGAGCAGGGGAGGGGGGCAAGCACAACCGTAGAGAGGGAGAGAAATGACTCGTGCCTTCACGGTGATGCGTTTTTCTTTATAAATTAGTTAGGCCGCCGTTAGGAGATAAAGAAATTATCTGATAGCTGTCGAGGCAGGCGCTGCTAGATTGCAGTTGAAGGAACTAAAAGAGATGTAAGGAGGGAAAAAAAAAAAGTGAACCTCACTGACTTTCTTCTGCTTCTTGCCTCCTCCCTTTGAAGGAAAATCTGTTAGTTACGTTTAGAGCTGAGACAGAACATTTCGGAGTCTAACCTTTAAAAAAAAAAAAAAAGGAAAAGAAAAAAAAAGAGGAAAAGTACAGAAAACATGAGTGTGCACGTGCATGTACATACACATGTACAGTTAGGTACAGGAGCCACAACTTCAAGCCACACAAAGACTGAAAAGAAAGTTGCAGAGAGGCATGCAGCCTTCTTGAGCCCCAACGGGAATTACTGATCTCAGCAGAGCCAAAGTGAGATCGTTTTGGCAAAGGCTAACATTGCTTTTCCACAGTGGAAGCCAAGGAGAGGCTTCAGGTACCGGTGAAAATTAATTGCGAGCGATTTCCAATTTCAAAGGCAGTCATCCCTAATTCCGAAGTGGATTTTCATCCAGGAACAAAGCCACGTCTGCTCTCATTACTTCCGACTCTCAACATTTCTGGACTTACTCCCATGCATGCTGGGGTGGGTGGAGGGGCTTAGGAAAAAACCTCTAGGTCAGATCCTCATCTACTGTAAATCAGCACAGCACTGCTCATTTACACCAGCTGAAGGCTGCGGGGACCCATCTCATGCTTTGTCTTCTTAGAAATACATATTTTATGAAGTATTTACATTTCAATAAACCCAGCAGGAATTTCATTTAAAAAAAGAAAAAACAAATTAAAAAAATTCACAACACACATTCATCCTCAACAAAACCCAAAAGCTTTAAAAATTAAGCAAAGAATAAAAAAATGCAAACTCCAGTAACTTGTGCAGTCCAAGTCAAAAGCTACAAAGACTTGGGGTAAAGAAACAAAAATTATCAGTGCTTAAGAGGATCGGTGACAGTCCAACACATGCTGTCTTTCGCCCTCGCACTGAATTAAATTGTCAGGATTATCACCATAATGCTCTGTTTATGAAGGGTAACGGCAATTTGTGCTGATGGCACTTGCTGCCTTTAGCTTCAAGCTGCCTTCCTGCATCTTCTCTGTAATTCATCAGCTCTTTTCTATCCCGTTGCCCCTTCTCACACCATGCGCTACTATGTAGGAAGAGCGGAGGACACATGACTGCCAACAGGCCGAATCAACCACCCATGCCAATTAGACACTCATTTTCTTCCATCTGAAGATGGGGGTCAAGGAAGGCAAATTCTACTTTTTTTTTTTTTTTTTTTGTCCCTTACCTGCAAGGCAGCACATTTTATGAAGAACGTAAAACAAACATACAAGAAAAGACAATCCCCGGAGTTCTTTGGCTCTGCTGATTTGAGAAGTGGATGAAGAAAAAAAAATTCGCATAAACCTCCCTCTGCTCATTCAGCACAGTCTTCTACAGATTCCCGAAGAACATGGCTAGCTCAACAACAGGTCTCCTTAGCAGATATAATTACCAGTGTGAGTGACACTGCTTCTTAAACTTGTTAAAAAAAACCCTAATTGGATAAAAGCATTAACATTTAAAATAAAAAAAAAGGAGGGAAATTTCCCTCTCCTTCCTCCAACACTTCCAAAATATCGTAAAATAGAAAAATAGAACTTTCCACTCAGAGTTAAAAATTCACAATTATGTGAGATTTCACCTTTAAATGTCAGTGCTGTTTGTTACATGAAAAAAAACCCTGTCAGCTTAGCCCTCCATGTCTTGCTGGTGTCTGCTTAATAGATAGTTACCTGGGATGATGGATAGCTCTTTGTTAGACCACTAAATGGCTCACAGCCTAGAATAAGCCTGTATTTACTGCCAACATTTGTTTGTTTCAAGGATGCAAAACCAAATTTGACTCCAAGCAGCTCCACCCGACATAAACAGAAGAAATAAGTGAGAACTAATTTGTGCATGAGTTTACAGGGCTCCATCAACACTAGTACAACACTAAAGGGACTCTACTTTGCTGATGTTCTGAAACGCTGAGAGACAGCAGTGCAGGGAGCAAGGGGAGTCACATATATCCAGCTGACTGCTAAGGTGGCTTAAGACCTGATAGTACTCCTGACTAGTAACGCTGAGCAGGGAGTTGTGGTTTTTCTCCACAGAAGGACCACTGCACAACCAGAGCTGGACTAAAATCCCAAAACGTGTTGGCCATCAGGTAGCTGACTGCACACTGGGCTGGTCCATACCCAGCCTGGCTTGCTCTTCTTACTGCCCACTCCCAAGTCTGAGCTAGTCAGTGTAAGAGAAGCCTTCTCAGCTAGTCTGGAAGCACACCCCACTTCTGGTCTCCAGAGTCCACATCCCTTATTGCCTTCCAGGACCATACTGGGTATGTGCCACTTGCAAAAGCCTCTACTATTCCTGTCACAAGCCACTTACACAACACATCTTGGCCAATTACCTGCCAGATATGACCCACAGCTCCCTAGCTATTTCTCCACCGGATCTCTCCTGAAGAGAAAGCACAGTCTCTGACAATATGGTGCTATGCAGGCAGATGGCCAGTTAGCATTTGACAGGCTCATTTGACTTGTGATCTCCACATAGCCACGATTTGAACCCAGGGCCAGAGAGATAACAATGGAGTGCAAAGGATCTCCGACTATCGTCTTCTCTCTGCCCCTCACCCTCACTCACGCACAATCTGTCAGGCTGATGATTTTCACACACTTTCCTTTTCTCCTTTTGCTAGTCTGGGGCCGGTCCTGGATCACAAGAATTAATAAATTCTTATTAAAACCTGCACGAGACACAGTCCCGCTGAAAGTGCCATGGAAGGTTAATTAGCAAGGATGAGCTGAAACTTTTGTTCGCGTTTCTGACTCACTTAATCTTGTGAGAAGCCAGCAAGCTGACATATTCTGCCTCCGAAGGCGCCAGGACAAGCAGGCTGTTCCCGTGACAGCCAATGCGAGCCGTCCTCCCGATCCGGTGGATGTATTCCGCAGGTGAAGCCGGAGCGTTATACTTCAAAAGGGAACATGAGAAGGGAAAGGAGGAATTAACAGAACACAGCATGTTAATTATAAACGAGACACTCAGCTCACTCATCTGAAACAAAAGGGATCTTAGCAAAACCCACATGCTATACCTCCCTCGGAATTGGCCTGTTTATACAGAGCCCATTGGGCTCATCCCTGTAAGCATCACTCAGCCCCCTCAGCCACAGCAGTTTTTTGACATGTGAATGTGACACATTGGCCAACTTTCAGATAATAGGACAGTTTCCCCATCTCAGTGTCTCTCTTTGCCTTTTACATTTTATTTCTATACAGGCACGTCAGGAACCTGTTTGCTTTTCTTAAAAAAAAAAACAACCCAAAACCAAACAAACACCAGACCAAAAAACCCCCTAGGACTGCCCATACAGTGTGGGAAGCTGCCTGCTCTGCATTTGGGAGCAAAGACATAAATTAAAATGGATTAAAATTTGGAGTTGGGCTAAATTTCTTTGCTTTGATTAAAGCAAATCATAGCTGGTTACTGGATAGAAGAAATCTAAGAGAGATGAGGGATTAAGTGCTTTCAGCAGCATATGATACAGGTAGCAACCATCCTCCCATGCACAACTATCAGGCACTATGAAAATGTTGCTTAAAGCCCCCCCTAACATAGCGGTGCCTCTTATTTACTTCACTGGGAATCACAACTGCCCAGCCATTTGCAAGATCTGATAAAGGGTGACATACTTCCCTCCCTTTAACCTCCCCCTATTCTTCTCCCCCCCCCCCCC